>NW_026623570.1:356652-370120 GCF_030028575.1 Malurus melanocephalus
TTTTTTTTTTTTTTTTTGAGGAGTACAAAATATGCTGGTTTGGCACTTCTGAACCCAGTGAAACTTTGAATTGCTACACTGAAATAAGTAACGAACACCAGTAAGGAGCAGCAGGTTTGGTTCCCATCATCTTTCATCGTGAGGATCTCAACTCTCCTAAATTCTAAACATCAGTGTGGGGTACCAGACACCGGAAACCTGCCAGCTGATAGCACAAAGAAGCAAATCAAGATTCCTTTTCCACTCCATGCAAAATGGTGCTTGAAAAATCGATAATCARAAGTGCATTGGGTCCAACAGCCACAACACGTTCGCACACGTGACATGGGACAGCTGTGGCAGATTTTGAACACCCAGGTTTGTGTTCACGAGGCACCCACATGATCAGACACTTCTCTCACCTCTCTGAAACTCTGATCTGTGTAGTTGCAATGTTCCAGTATTTCCAGCCAGAGCTGGCAGAGTTTAACTCAGGTGCTTTAGCCTACTATATACAAACACCAAAAATCCAGTGGAAATCTGGGAACATTTTGTTCTAGCAACACTATGTTCTAGAACTGAGAGCCAAACAAGCCACACTTCAATTTAATTCCATTTTCACATCAGCCTGAAAATTACAGACATGGCTCCAATATAATATCGTAATAGAGAATAAACMTCTTTCTTTTCTGTTAGACATTTTATGAACTAACACTTAGGCTCACACTTCTGCCTGCCAGTAGCATGCTCAAAGTGACTTAAAYCAGACATTTAAAATGTGTACACAGCTACCTAAATGTGCAAATGAATGGGTTTTGCACATCTAGACAGGTTTTGGGCTTGCAGGCCAGTTATTCAGTGCCAGTAAGCACAAGGCAGACAAATGTCCACTTGCAGGTGAAAATCAGTGATCATTTCTAATTCTGACTCAGACTGAGAAGCCACTTTAGCTGCACCCTGCAAAGCACAACCAGTGCTATACAAAGAAAAGGGTAATGTTGTTTGAAACTGAGAAAAAATAGGAAAGGGCTTTTAAAATTAAAGCAGAGCATCAGAAGCCTTTCCGATTTGTTCTATAATGAAAGAGAAGAAGAGTGGAAGAGAAATAAACAAGTATTTCACTGAAAAGCTGATATCAAGTTGTATACAGTCTGAAGTTCATAAGAAACATTTAATTACAATTGCTACTGGCAGCTGACCATTCAGAAAAGCATGCATATAATTCATATGGAATACAAACACAGCTTCTAGTCTTCAGATTGACATAGAAGGAAGACTTCAATCATATGACTTGAAAGTACAATCAGAATCTCCTGATTTCTATGCTTTTAAACCCAAAGAGAGAGCTGGATGCTTAGGTAACCAACTGCCTGCAGAAAACACTCGATACATTTATGCACCCACCAAATTAGACATGGAAATTATATCCAAATTGCACAAAAAGCTGTAATCCAGATTCAGATCTCCTCTTTGGAAATGCCAGCGAGGATTTCACTTTCCAAAGCATCTCACAGCTCCCATTCAGTTCAATTGTAATCAGTTATGCTCAGGACTTTGCAAAACAACGTGATCGCCACTGAAAATGCTTTCAAAACTCTGTCCTTTGTACTACATTTATTCTATATGTTGAATTATATGCCATAAAGTGGCTCTGTCAGGCATTCAGAGCACAGCTGTGATGAGCAAGAGCCCATGATTAATTCTGTCCTTGCTCTTCATAAACTATTTGCCTTGTCYAATTAGAGAAAAACACAATAGAAGTTACAAACATTTTCACCATTTCCAATTGGCCGTCAAAAACACAAGAGAAGCCAAGTCGCCTTTCACGAGCCATGATGAATAATGTATAGAAAGACAAAGTCTCAAAGTTTACCCCATTTTGTGTTACATTGTTCCCATTGCCTTCCTCCACATCATTTTTATTTTTCAGAAGCTGTTCTGAAAGCCACGGCAGCACTGCCACATGGACCTTTAACAAACTTACAGGAACGATATTTTAGCTTTTTTCCCGAAATTTCAAGCTATTTTTTTTCCTGTCACATGTATCAGCTCGGCCTCCAAAGTCCAGTTTCACAGAATTAATTAAAAAAAAAACAAAAAAACAATATAAGCAAACTATCTCAAAACCTGCACTGCCTTAAATGCAAAGCAAACACCACATGCAAACGTAGCAGCRCCTTCAGAAGTGCCAGCAAGCACCAGAATTCTGCACAGGGGTAACTTTGCCACTTTTGGAATAACCAGGAACAGCTCAGCAGCATCAGGATGCAGCAAACTTTGGCTGGAAGTGRCTCTGAGGTGCCTCAGAGCACCCTCAGCATGCCCAGGCTCTCTGAGGAGCCCCAGTAACTCCCTGCAGTGTCTGATGCCAGAGTTAATGTGCACATCTTGCATTGTCTACATCGTTATCCCCAGCCATAGTGACAGAACTGGAATAAAACAAACCTTTTTTTTCCAATAATACATAATCTGGTAGATACTACCTAAAGAAACGGTAGGGAAAAGCATTAAATGTGTTAGTCCTGAGATGTGTTCAGCTTTCTATAAGTATTTTGTAATGCATTTGGAAACCTGAGATGTGATTCTTTGTTATTAYGCTGCCTGACCACGGAAATCTTTGCTGTAAAAAGGAGCCCCGAATGTTCCCAAATTTAAGAGGATTGGTCGGACCTGGGGCATTGATTCAGCTCCTTAAGGAAGTCAGGACAGCTGCCAAGCCTGGATCCTGACCCGCACTTTCAAAACGAACAAACAAAAGCGCTCAGGATGTTTCAAATCATGTGCATCCTTTGTTAAAGGAGAGGAAAGGAGACTTGGAAAAGTCTGATTTCACTTTCAGAGCTSGGGCAGCGCCCGGGACCGCCGGGGCTCAGCTGATGTGAGCATCCCGCCCTAGAAAAGCGCGGCTTTCCATCTCTGAGCCTTGCRGACCTGTTCCAACAGGATGCTGCCGGTCTCTTGGGCTTGCAGACTGGAGGATCACGCATTTTGAGGCAGAGCTGTCCCGGCTTAGACGAACACAGAGCTTTGCTGCGGCTTTCCGCCGAGCGCGGGGTAAAACGCGCGCCGGAGCCGCTCGTTTCCATCAGAGAGCGGCAGCCATCTGCTGGCAGGCAGCCGGCAGGAGGRCAGGCACCAGGGCTTCCCCAAACCCCAGCCTTCCCAGGCACATCAAACAGCCACCCCCGTGCTCCCGGGAGCTGCCCGATCCGCTTTATTYAGATGAAATCCTTGCAACAGACACCGGAGATAAACGCAAGTGGGAAAACGCGCGCTTAAAAAAAGTCGGAAAGTATCGTAAACATCATCAAACAGCCCTGGAGAACGGGATCTGAAGCCACAAGTTTGTTTTTTGGGCTTTTTTTTTTTTTAGTCTCAATCTTATCTAAAGAAAGAAAGATTGCCGTGTCTTTAATCTACAGACGAAAAGGAGCCAGCTGTACATCTGAAAATCAGCTGCGTATTGATCCCGCTGCCGTTAATATTCATGAAGGTGTATCGTAAGACTGGAGATTTTAACACAGTGCCCCCGGACTCTAAATCAATTCCCATTGATTTCAATTGGCTTCTCCCATCCATGCATCGACCTTCCCCCTCCCTTGGAAACATGCTCTCAAGGTCCTTTGAAACACACTCGCAGTATAATGAACTCTGAAGGATTGCATGTGCTTCTTGGTATGTTCTTCCCTCTCCACCCGCCGAGCTGTTGAGGGGGCGGATACCATTATCTGATTTTATGTGAACATTTAAAAATTTCAACCTACGCCCCACAGGGCTCCCCCCATCAGTTTCTAGGAGCCAGGATAAACTCCTCCTCTTCATTTACATTTGTTTGAAAAGTTCAAGGCTAATGCAGTCATCTAACAAAATTGTGTTTAGTGACACTGGCTCTTTCCAGGAGAAATACACCCTGAAGTGTTTCTGTTTCTGTTTGTAAGAATTTTGGGTACTACAGCTAAAATGGGTTTACAGGAGTGGCAGATTCTCAGAGGAGAAGGTTGAAGGGTGAATTTCATCTGCTCCTCCCTCTGAAAATGCTGGGCCCTTGAGTCTGACCTTGATCTCTGCTGAACTTTCCAGCACCTGACATTCAAGTCTGCTCAGGGTGAGTTTGGAAGAGTTAAGGAAMCTCAGCAAACAAGTAGATATACACCAAAACTCCTAATGGAGGCATCAGTTTATATCTAATGTGATCAGGATTTCACTTCAACACAAAAAACAGGGGTTGGGACTTCATGCTTCCAGGTTTATCTCAGATGAAAAATGAAGGAATGTGTATTTAAAAATCAGACATTTATCTATCAAAACAGTTTTCTGAGCTTTTACTTCCTCAACAGATAGGAAAAAAAAGGACAAATTCTAACAGTACTTAACCATGTGTAACAATTGGAAGGTTTAGCTGTTCTTTGGAGAGCAGTCCCTGTGTGAGCAAAAGGCTGTCCCTCAGCTCCATTTACCAGACTGATTTTGTGTTACAGCACTGGGCAACATCACAGCCAAGAGAACAACCCTGAATATCCAAATGGTTAAAATTCACTTGGAAGCATCCAAGATTTTCTTCCTGCATTCAACCATTCTCCCTTCCCTGATATCAATTACCTGTGTCCACATCTTATCTGTTGCTCATACAGAATTTGAAAATTATGCATTTAGCAKCTATTCAAAAGAAACATTAAGTTGMARATGCTATGATGACCAAATAACTTTTAAGAATTTTAATTGATGGCTTTTGCWTATTCTGAAGTCTAAATATCTGAACTTAATATGATATTGGTTTCTAGCTGCCCTCAAAAGTCTTTCATATGTAACTGATAGAGTTATACTTTGCCAGTTCCAAACAAACAGCAGGATTTCACTTTCATCTTTGAAACAAAATGAATCTAATATGCAGGTTCGTAGTAGAAGAAGGASATCTGAGATTCTCCAAATTTTACAGCTCCAGGCAGGGCTTCCACCCAAGCCAAACCAGCAAAACATGTCACCATCATTCCGACATCATATCTACAATGGAGCTGAATAGCGTGGAAATTCAGAATAGCCAACACTAATCAGGGTTGTAAAAATAAACACACSAAGGAAAAACTTTGTTTTTCTTCTACAATTAATTTTCCTTCCCAGTTTTAATACTCTATGCTAAGGCACTGCAGATGCTGACCCTTCCCCCAAGGTTTGCTGTCAGCCTCGCTTTCTGCAGTGATATTCCATTTATCACCATGCAAAAATCTCATGTCCCTTGAGAAAAGGCTCCTCASCCCCAGCCCTGCTCTCTGTGAACACAAACGATGCTGCAGTGCCGGGATAAGGGAAAGGAAGGTTCCAAACCAGTGAGAGCCATGACTGAAGAGGACAAACTGCAAACTCAGTGAGAGCTGTGGGGGCAAAAACAGCAACACGAGGGGTTTGCCTTGATTTATTAACTCCACTAAGCTTCAGAGAGTGGCTGTAGGTTTGGAGGAAATGTTTGGATCAGTCCTCAGCACATCAGTCAGCCCTCTCCCCATTACAGACTGGGAAATGTGGCACAAACCCCAACATCGATGCTCAGTGAGAACTTCTCGCGCCAAACCTGTTGGTAACCCCAACACAGAGAGAATTCAGCTCTGTGACCCCAGATCTCCCTCGCACAGCTTCCCAAGAACACGGGGCAGGCTGCTGCCCGTGCCCCTGCCCTGTTTCACTTTTCCTCAGTGCAGGGCACTCTCCCATTGCCCTCTCCCTCCCTGCTCCTTCCCTCCCAGCGTTTTCCCTTTCTGCGAGCTCCTTCCTGTCTCCCAGTGGCTTCTCCTATCGCCCTGGCCATCAGAGGAGGCCGGACATGGCCCTGCTGAATGGGAGGAAGGCTCTGCAATTAACGGGATCCTTTGCTGTTTACACAAACACTCAGGACACACAGACAGCTGAAAGGTCAGCTCCAGCCACCGAGGGCAAATCAAACGGAACACGAGGTGATTATTACAGAGCCTTTTAACTAATGAGGTGCTGCTCATTTGGAAAAACAGTCCATTTTTCCTTTTTTACTATTGCCATTCTGGGTTTTTTTTTTTGTTTGGTTGTTTTTTTGGTTTTTTTTTAAAGACTTTAAACGTATTTAAGATATCAACCTACAAACAGCACACAAACCAATGGAGCACAGCTGGTTTCTCAGCAGGACTCAGTTTGGCTAAAAGAGGAATAGTCAGAGCAGTATATGTACATTGAGTGAATTTTCATCTRTTATGAACTGTTTTGCTGTTGTCTCCAAACATTTACAGAATTATTTTTTACAAACAGGTTCATTCTATGAAAAAAGTTATCTTAGGGCTATGGTGAAAATGAATTTATAAGTTTTAATTGCAGGTAG
The DNA here is from genome assembly GCF_030028575.1 of Malurus melanocephalus. Lineage (NCBI taxonomy): Eukaryota > Metazoa > Chordata > Aves > Passeriformes > Maluridae > Malurus > Malurus melanocephalus. Next base: position 362,972 of record NW_026623570.1, read on the forward strand.
GTGAAATAGAAAATGGTTGGAAAAYTATAAATAGACAACCAAGTGTCAGGAGAAGGGCACCTGGTGTGCTTTCTTGTCAAATTTCCATAAGGCTTATCCTCAAAATAGCCCAAACACTCATGACAGCATCTGAAAAWGCATTGTTTCAGAATATTTTACAAAACCAGAAATCTAACAGAGAWTTATTCTGTATAAAATAACAAATTAGAGTTTAATTGCCATTAACTAGAATCTGGAAAAACCATCTGTTCTTATTTATACATCAACCGCAGCGAGCCACGTTGGTGTCATCCATCTCCAGAACACTGAAGCGTTCACTCCAGCTTTGAGGAGTTATTTAAGCACCTCTCAAGATTACAGGGTATAAGCACACACAAAAACTTGCTTCAAGTCAGGCCCTTATCAAATGATTGCTGACATTCATGACTCAAAGAGCTCCAACAGCACTAACAGCTCACAGCCTGCACTGGTGGCTGCAGCAGAGTCCACACACCATCAGCCTCAAGCTCAGAGTGTTGCTAAAATTCAGAGTCAGAGCCTCACCAGAAGAGGATTGAAAACCAAATTAGAAACAATAAAATGCATTAATTGGAATACAGTTCAGCATTAATAAAGGAGACCATTTGAACACCTTGAGCCTCTCGTGCTGGGTTTTTGTTAAGCAGAAATTCACCAAGGGAGCAGCTCATAGAGAAGAAATCATTGAGCTTATTCAGCTGATGTTGTGTAATGTTTTAAAAATTGCTTTGAAAATACTTCTTTCAGAAGGAAAGGCATCAGAAAACCTATGTTTCATATGGAGACACAAAGTAGAACAGAATCTTGCCTACCTACCCACTTAATATGTTATAATTAGAGATGAGGAGGCAGTGTGAACAWCTAAGCTAGCTTTGATTGAGGATATTAGTTAGAGCTCATGATAGAGCTCTGGGTAGAGAGAACCAGGATTTTGAGGTTTGAAACTGCCAAATAAAAATATTTCCTTGCTGATTTCCCTCAAATCAGGTGTTCCAAYGTCCCTTTTCAGGTGGCATTTTAAAGAAAACACTTTGCCAAGTCAGGCTCTTCTCAAGCATTGCAAATCTTTGTAGTTTTTATTCTTCTCTTCAGTGGGTCCATCTGTGGGTRCAAGGACACACGTGGCAATGCCACCCCTCCCCTGCCACCTCATTTTCTCCTGACATAAAACAGAAAACAACCTTCCTGCWGGAGAGCCCTCCCTGCTGCTTTGTCTGGCCCAGGTGGGGCATGCAGAAGGAAGATTCCTGCCTCTGACAGATGCTCCTGGGCTTTGCAGCTCTGCCACTGTGCCATGACGGATTTTAAATTTTGATAATCCCCTTTTAGCCCTTTCAGACGAAGGCCATAACATGCCACAGCTCAAACAAAACCGGGCCCTGTCGGCCCATGTTCATACAAATAGCCCAAACCAAGATGATTTATTTACAACAGTTAATACAATTGGTAGTAACGACTTTATAGGCAACCTCTAAGTGCAGGCAGAGATGAAAAATTTACTAAATTGGAGTATAAAAATTCATAAGAAAATGTACAGAATCAATATTTCATGGGACTTGCTTTACCTTGCCTTACACAAATCTACTCCAGAGCTCACATTAAAATTTAAACCAGCTTCGTGCGACAAGTTCAAATGCTGGGGCTGTTTCATATTAGTTTAACTTCGGAGGGTATTTTTTTTTGTTTTGTTTGTTTCATAAATTGGAAAAAAGCACTTAGGGAGCTGCACAGTTTGAGTGCTTGTGTGCTGCTTTTTCTATTTTCCTCCTTTTTAGAATAAACTAATTGCTGACATAAATAGGGAGGAGAATGCTCAAAGAATAAAGGTTCTGGAAAATACAGCAAAGGAGAWGAAATACCTTTGTGTTCCCTTTAATACCATGCACAGAGACATTGCTTGGAAACAATTCCTGCAGAATACTCCTAAGAGCCCCTAATCTGGGAACAAAGCACAAAAAAACCACAAGCCAGCTTTGGTAACAGCTCTCCTGTAGGAACAGAGAGCTGCAGGCATGGCTGTAAGGCACAGCCCCACACAGCCCTGGAGACTSAGCCACTCTTCAAAAACCCAGCCAGGATGCTTCATCCTGCTGGAAACTGAGGCTGCTTCAGGATGGAAGCACTGGGGTGCTAAATTATTCCTTCTTGCTGCAGAAAGTGCAGAGTTAATTGAGAAGGGTTGATTYATTCACATTCACACATCAGAAGGACCCAGGCCTCTGAAGAGTGGGGGATCTTTCACTGCCCCAAGTCCAGAACACAACAGCATCATCATCATGGAATCTGTGCTGCCAGGATTCATCCCATGGGTTACTCACAGGCATGGGGAAGTTCTGTCCTTTGCCTCACCCCACCTGACCCTTTTTGCACGATTTTGCCAATTTATTCACCTCTTACCTTGAAAAAAACCCAGCTTGCCCCAAAGAATGGATAAGATTTCTTTCTCTTCGAGGATAACAGAAAGGATTGATTAAAAATCACCTCCCTGATGTTTGCATATAGTTCTGAAATAACGGAAATAAAGGATGAGGCCCAAACAGAAATGGGGGAGAAATCACCTACAAGTATTTTGTTTGTACCTGCATACTCATCTATATTCTGTTGAGGTTCATGCAAATAATATATTTTTAAAAAAATTAAAAGTCACAGATGTTTTCAGAGGACACCAACTACATTTGGAAAAATATACCTGTGCTACTGCACTCTGAAATTCCACAATAATATTTTCATCAGTTGGAAAATGTGGGCCAGATTTGCAGTTTAGCTGTGCAATTGCATGTGAAAATGGGATTAATGACATCAGCAACTAATTGGAAGAAACAGAAGTATTTGCAAAATTTAGTAGAAAAAATAAGTTTAAAAACTTCTTCCAATATATGACCTTTAAAGGGCAATCTCAACTTTTTCTTGTTGACATTATCCTACCGGACAAAAAAAAAAAAAGGAAAAAAAACCAGACTGTATTCTACCAGTTACATTACTTAAATATTACAGTGTTATTAAAAATAATTCTTCCACTGGCACCAACAATGTCCTAAGAAAATTTAATGCTCACTTCCTCAAGTTAGCAGAAGACTTCAGCATGTTAGCAAAAACCAGTGATCATTTATAACTTATTACATTGTAATTCATTAAGGTTGTAAGAAATATTTAGATACTTAATTGTCATTTAACAAGRTAACTGTAGAGAGTAAATGAGACATTAAATCCTTTTCTAAAATACCCATTAGGTTTGGGTTGGAAATTAATTGATCTAATTCACTCCCTGTAAACCACCATAGTCTGAGCTATTTCAGAACTTTGAGGTATTAACAGCCCACAAATGCAGAGATGGTGGGTGGCCCCACACAGGGCCAGAGCAGAGGACAACACCATGGTCACGTGTATTTATGATCCCAGTGGACACACCAACAGGAAGCATTTCTCTTCCCAGGCTGCTGTTCCTCCCCTGGCTCTCCATCCCAGCCAGGATTCACCATCCCTGCTGTCAGAAGGGCGCTCTGAAGGCTGAGAGCCCAGTTTGCCCTTCCAGTTCTCTTTACACCTGATCTCATCCAAAAGAAACTTGTAAACTCACTCTGAGAAGCCCCCACTCGACCTYCATACACCCTCAAATTTTTCTGAATACATTTTTTTCATAAAACTTCATCCCTTCAGAGTCCATCTCCTCTCYCATAAAGCCGTTGTCCCTCAAATGAGTATATACAGCAGGCGAGAAAACCTGCAACAGCCTTTACAACTCACTGTTAACTTCTGCCTCTCCCCAGCCTGAAGGAATGTGATAAATCCCCAGGAGAGCTCTAACTCTTCTCCTGAAGCCTCCATTAGTATTTCACATCTGTACGTGGAGACACTCATATCAATCACAGTGCTGCGTGGGAGCCGTGTTGCTTGTTAATAAAGTGCCTTGAGGTCCATCAGCTCCTGCCTAATAGGTATTAAATAATTTTTACATTCTCAGCCACTGTTTCTAGGCAATTTATTGCTCGTTTTTAGGAATAAAACAATCTCAGTGTTTACCCACTATTAAATATCTATTTTGATCCTCCGAAAATGTCGAGCACGCTTTGATTAATTCCCAAGGAAACAGGGAAAGCACAGGGGGCTCTAATGCTGTCATAACACCACAAGCAGCATAAGACTCACACAAAATTTACATTTTGTTTCCAAAGACTATTTTCAAACTGAGGCCAGTGACTAGCATGAGAGAAAACCCCTAATCTTTGCCTTAGTCTACATTTTTATAAAATCTAAAAATAACGTTTAAGAGACACRTGATTATTTCTTTATGACCAGAATATAAGCTTTCTTCACAGCTCTAGAAATGTGGGCAGGCCTTGGGAATAAAGCTAAATTCACTGAGACATTCAATTACTTCCGGTGGTGGAGTTATTACCGACATCAGGTCATACCCAAAATGCAGAATTTTGCTCAAAATCCAGACCCTGAGAAATGCAGGGACACAAAATTTTTGACCAACACCACCGTGCCACAGATGCAATCTCAGCAGCAGAATTCACTCTGACTCTGATGTGGCTCTTTAGGCTCCTCACTGCAATAGGAGGTGCTGGAATACGAGGCCAGGAAGGACAAGATTTTGCTGGYTCTGCTGGGGAAGTTTGCCAGGCCATTCACCAACAGACCAGCACTGACAAAACCTTTGAGAGCTGACAAGGCCACAGTACATATTTCTGTCAAGGACTATTTACAATTTATGAAGGCCAGCTCTTCCTCTGGTGTAAATAACTCCTGCTCCAGYGACAGCAGCAGAACCCACCAGTACACACCAGTGGAGGAACTGGCCACTTCCATCACAAGAATCACACTGCTGCCACTGCACAGGCACACAAACCCCAACACAGGGAAATTCAAACACAGAAACTGCTCTCCCTTTACTGCCAGGGCAATTGTCCGTCTTTCATGTTGTTTATTTTCCTCCAGGGAAACATTAAGGAGCTGCTGTTGAATTTTTAAGGTGGCTCATCAGTATCTGGTGGYACCAGAGCAGCACCAAGGGCCGGCTGTGATGGATTTCTCCAGTYTGGAGAAAAGCAGGAGAATGTGCTGGTGCTGTCCCACTGGGTGCAGTTTTGGGCACCACAGTGTAAGAAATATATAAATTTACTTTAGAGTGCCCAGAGGAGGAGCACTGAGATGTGAAGGGTCTAGAGGGGAAGGCACACGAGGAGGAGTAGCTGAGGCCAGAGCAGACTGGGTCAGACATCACCAGGGTCTGCAGCTCCTCCCGAGGGGCAGCTTCAGTCTCTGCTCTCTGTATGGACCCCAGGGAATGCTGGAGCTGTGCCAGGGGAGGGTTAAGTGGCAGATCAGGAAAAGATTCTGTCCCCAGAGGCTGCTGGCACTGCCCAGGCTCCCCAGGGAATGGGCACATCCCTGAGGCTGCCAGAGCTCCGGGAGTGTTTGAACAATGCTCTGGGGCACAGGATGAGATTTTGGTATTGTCCTGTGGACATCCAGGACCCGGACCCGATGATGCTGCTGGGTCCCTTCCAGCTCAGCATATTCTGAGATTCTGTGCCTGGGACCTTCCAACATAAGGCCCGAAAATCATTCATACAATAACTTCCATGGAACAGTCCACARTGGCTATTTCCATAGGAAATAGCCTAAACACACATACATCCTAAATGTAAATACATCCTAAAAAAACCTTACCACCCCAAGGAAAACTGGAGAGGCAGCAAAGTCACCTGCATCCCCTCCCCCAGCTYCAAAGTTATAATTTCTGAAGCAGACTTGCATTTAGCTGAGTCTTGCAGGTTTTTCCACCTGCCAAGTCCTGTGTGTGGCCCTCTTTTCAAATGCCATGCCCTTTGCCTCCCAGGCCATTTGAGGGTTAATCTGGCCATCTCAAGATCTTTCTAAGATGCCAGTCAAGCTCATCATCAATTTGACACAGRTGTCTTTTGGGGAATCTGGGTTGTTTTTTTCTGGCTATTTGACAGACAGGAGACAGTGCTGCAGCAGCCCCATCAGAATCCTCAGCTATGCCTACTGCTGAAATCTCTGAATTAAACATTTAGAGCTACAATTAAATCTGAAAAAAAAAAAGGCAGCAAACATGTTGACAGAACTTCATAGCTAATTTATAAACTTTTCTATTCAAGCTCCCATTTTGCTTAACTACTTTAATTTGTAGAAGAAACACATCTCTGATTGTGCAGGGTGGTGGATCAGAATTTGCCCAGGGACAGGTAGTGAAAAATGCAAAAGGCTGAGCTGACATCACTAAGGTAATTTTTGACATGTATCTAGTTTTAAACAGCTGCTCAGAAAATTAGGGACATGTATTTTTTAAAAGTTTGTCACTGTGTGTGTCTGTCATGAGCATGCTCTTTCACAAGYGTTTATCCTTTCTTGCAACTAGAAACTCGGACTGAAATGTTCACAAAGTATGAAGATGTATTTCCTACTTCACACACATAAGATGATAAAAACATATCACTCCCCACAATCATGTTTTCATTTCTTTCTCTTGCTGGACACACAGAACATACTTTGCAGCTCAGGTGGCAAATAAATCCTCACTACACACCAATGCACATGGCTGGATTTTCAGAGTGTCCAAAAACAAACACCCACAATTGTTTTACAGCAAATGCTCACTCTCTGCTGGAGTCAATGCAGTTCAGGGCTGAACACTGCTCTGTGAGAGTTTAGCTGAAAATAATGGCCTCAGCTCACTGTGGTTCATGGGAAGTCTGTTTGCTTTTATCTGAGCTTGCAACCCTTGGATTTCAGAGTCTGAAAGAGCTTCAGTCAAAAACCAGCCATAAAATCCTCCCTAACCTATGCACAGGCTGTGGTTTGCAACATAGGTAGACATAAAATTTTAGTGCAGGTTTTGCACCAGAAACCAGAGCAATGCTTAACTTCATGTACACAAAAAGGGCTCAAGAATTATCCAAGCTCTGTGTTTTCAKAGCAGAAGCCTCTGTGTTTGCTGGCACACACTCACACACTTTCAAAACAATGYTTTCTGCAAAGCAGACTGAGATTCCAAGAAGCATCAGTGGGATTATCAGAGATCCTGGGATGTATGGGAACACCAGCTATAACACAAGGAACAGATCTGTAGCAGGACTAAGTTAAAATGAACACAAACCTCTT
>NW_026623570.1:370220-376186 GCF_030028575.1 Malurus melanocephalus
AACCCTAAAAAAGCACGTTACTATACTGGGTTTTATGTCTTTTTTTCTCATTGTCTTTAACTACAGAGCATCATTTGAGTCACCCTGGCTCTTAAAAGCTTCTCMAGGTCCCTTGTTTGCAGTTTTTGGCTGCTGCAAATTCCAGTCAGGATCAAACAGCCCAGCCCCTCCCGGAGGAACAACTGGGGAATCAGCAACAGCGACCAGGAATCACAGACAGAATTAAAAACTTCACCTTTCTTTGTCAGGCAGAGCCAGAGAGAGATTTTCACATATTTTTTACACTYGTCCATACTTCAGAAAGTTGCCCCTGGTGTTCAGGCACTTCACACATCACTGTTCCCTCCCTGCACAGCGTGGCTGTTTAAATTTCGTTTTTCAGGACCTCGTGGATTCAGAGTCTCTCCTGGCAGCTCAGCCAGCTGGGTCTGACAAGAAAACTGCAGCACTTTCCCAGCAGCTCTTATCAGGAAACAATGTGTCAAACAAGATGAATCCCGCTCTCCATCCTTGGAAGATTTGCTACAATTCCCCCAATGCTCGCAGCAGCGATGTTAACATTACCCAGCTACACAGCCCCGCGCTGTAAATCCGGGCTGCTCTCCCAAAGAACAGCTCCTGCCCCAAATCTGGCCGGGCTTTTCCGCTCTCTGCACTCTGATCGGCATCTCCGCGGGGTCTGCACACCGCCTTCTTCCAAAAGAAAGTGTGGAAAACCGGGGAAAAGGGACACAAATGGAGTTTTCCGCAGGAGCATCCCTGTCTGGTGTCTCCCTTCTCTTGCTCTGACAGCACCACGGGTGGGTTGGGTTCTCCTGCATGGAGCCAACATGAGAATTTGGGGTATTCACACAGAGAACAGCCCAGGTGGGCTGGATAAAGGGGTGACCACTCCATAASTGACCACAGAAGAGGAGGGGAGGGTGGGAACAGAGTCAGATTTCTGGGATGCTCGAGCATCAGCAGCACAAAGGGAGGTAAATGGAAAAAATATGTAGATGCTCACCTGGCACCAAGTCTGWTTCACTATTTATGACCGGTGTCCTTCCTGCTTGGAAGCAGGGATGTGAGTGATTATTGACTCCTTTAAATATAGATGTCTGTTGCTAAATAAATAAAATAAATGCAAGTGTGTTCTGTTCTATGAGATGTCCCCAGATTTGGGTTTGCTTTTTTAATCCCATTTTCAACAGTAAAGCAYAGGGGAAAACAAAAATTAGGGGGTAAATGAAGGCTGGTAAACAAAGCAGAAACACCTCATCTTGCATGCATCTTGTTCTGAACCTTTCTTCCRAGATTTATTTTTCTGTTTGAACACTGGGGTCTTTCCAAATTCAAAATCCCTTGTTTACACCAGCCAGAAGAATGCTAAATCATGACCACCCTCATTATGCCATTTCACAGGGCCCAAAACACAGAACTGGGATAGTTTAGGATCCTGAGTCTCCAGGGAAAATTAACTAATGCTATAAATTAAGAACTCTGTTCCTGCCAGTAACTTTAACTCCCAAAGCAAGCAGCAAAACACAACCCCAAAATATTTTGCTAAATGCTTGTCTGTACTAGACTGTGGGGCTGCAGGAATTATGGGTTGATAACACTGGAATTTATGAGGGACTGGATGGTTTCTGGATTTGTTAGGAAGCCAGGAAACATGGAAGTGCAGCACATATCTGGCTGAGGCTCTGGCCAGAGCACGAGAGGCAGCAACTTGGAACCCACCAAATGAATATTCACGATTCCCAAGGTAAAAATGACCTGTTACCACAGTTGTATGTGCTGTCAGGGCATCCAGRCAGAGTAAAAGGGATTCAAATCTCTATGAATATGGCCCAGATTGTTGAGCCTAAGAAAGTGAGGTGAGAATTGGGCCCACAATGCTGCTTGCAGAATTCTTGCTCCATTCCCACTAAAACTATCACCTTCCCTCATTCTGTCAGCCCTCTTCCAAACACATCTGACAGCTTCTTCCACAGTTTGTAAAATGACACCTGCTGAAACTTCAGCTATTTGTGCAGATAATAGAGCCATGGAGAGCATTCATGTTTTCCATGTTGTCAGAGTAATTTGTTTTGCTGTTTGGGATAGGTTCTACCAAGCATAAATATTTATGTCTGTGTGGATGTCAAATACTTGAATTAGGAAGTACACCTAGAAATGGGCTGGATTTAATTGAATCTTTGAGCTAGCTAGACAGTTCCAACGCTTCAACTGTTTGTCATATAAATATATTGGATTAGACCCCTACTGGGATAAGTTTTCTTTAGGAAAAAGATCTCTTGTCATTATCTGGGGTATTCTACAAAATGCAATAGCTGCTAACACTGCAGGGAGAGCCACCTGCAGGTAAAAGGAGCTGTAAGGTGTAGGGAGGAGAAGGAACAAACCCCAAAGATGGACAGTGAGGTTCCACAATCTCCCTCCTTACACTTCTGAGCCAAGCTGTGCTGCCCAAGTTTGACACAGCCCGACCCAGCCAGGTCAAGGAGCCAGACCAGTTACTGGAAACATCACAAGAGCTCATTTTATTGACAAAGAGCTAAATTAGAGCAGGGGTCCTGCACTGCAGAGCCTTCCAGTGCTGTATTAAAGGCTGAGTATCACTGCCAATGGCTCCCAATTCAGTTTGTTTGAGCACTGCTGAAAGAGCAAACTGAACACCAACAGCCCCCAGTTTCTGGGGCTCCATGCTTTTTCCTTAACCCCCAGTAAAGAATTTAATGTTCTTCTCCTCATCACCTCTCCTATGCTTACACTTTATCCACCTCCCTAAATCAGCCTTTCACCCCATGTCCTTCCTTACAATTGAAGCCATAATCTGTCACCCACATTCCTCACAAACCCTGGGCCCTGCCTCTCCCTGCTCCACACAAACCAGTCCTGGCAAGCCAAGGTTCCTCCAGGCACCCACACAGAGCTCTGAAAGAGAAACTGGAGGCAGGAGATGMTCCTTCACACAAACTGCAGCCCCCCAAGTGCCACAGAGAAGCCCTGACCTTGGAGCAGCTGTAAAAGCCTCTAGATGCCAAGAGATGCTGCTGTGCCACTGTCAGAGCATGGAAGGGATGGGTACCCAAGCACCACAACTTTTTGGAAATGTTTTTACACCCTGAAGAACCTAAGAGGCAAAGAGGAGAGCCCAGCCCTGCTGCAGGTGAGGGCACTCAGCCCCATCACAGCCCAGCTGTGTGACACCAGTGCAGACACCACAGACCTGGACCTACCAATGGCCAATTCCAGGCAAACAGGCTGTGCTATCATTCCTCAGTGATAGTGGGKTTTTTACTTGCCCAGATTTTAAGGGAACATTAATTATGACCTTCTACCCAGGTTCCCGGGGGGAGCACTGGATATTGCTCTGCTGTGGTTTCAAAACACAAAAAGATGCCACAGGAGTAACCTCAGAGAAGCTTAATTAGATTTCCACCTAAGCCACAGATTTTTATGTGTTTGTGGGCAATTCTATTCCACCCCTTTGCCTCAATTTCTCATTCTCCCCTCAGGAGGTACTGGGTTAATTCACCACTGACAGCAAATGTGGATGGGATGTTTTTCAAGTGCTTGAGCCTGAATAAAATCCACTCAGATCATGGTACTGAGTTGACAGACTTGTTGATCTTAAATATCTTTTCCAGCCTTAACAATTCTATGATTCTATAATCTTACAAAAAAAAAATAAAAAAAAAAAAAAAAAAACATAAAGAAAAGTCTCTACAAAGCAGCACTGTGTGAGCCCAGTGTACAATAAAACAATAACCCTCAAAATGTCTGCCCATCTCTGCAGATGACAAATTTCAGGATTTAAAGGTGTCATATATCAAAAATAAGATTCTTCTTCTGAAGTCCAGCCCTGCAAGGCTGRGAGTGCACAGCTCTGCTGGCGATTTTGCAAGGGCCAAGAAGTTAGACAATTACTTCATTCTGAGATGGCTTTGTGTTTGGGACACATAATCTCTGAAAATTACATGAAACTGTATTAAACACACTTCACACACTGCACTGAATATCCATCAAATGATAACAGCTGTCATCRTACTGCCCTGGTCTGAATTTTAACCTCAAAGCTCTCAGTGAAACAGCATTTATCAAAGATATATCTCCACAACACTCCAGACAGAGAAAGCCATCACTGTGTAATCATGGTCTGTAAAACAGCTGATGACTTCAGTATGCTTTTGCTACTCCTTAAATAACCCCCAATCCCTCTCAGGAGCATTCAAATCCATCCTTTGGAAAATAAAGTAGGATAACAGTATTAATAAAAAGTTTGAGCRCTGTGCTCGGCTCGGTTGTGCTTCTATTGACCGTCACACATTCAAAAAACATTAGAGAAGGTTTGTCCTCCAGAGACGCCGCCACCACGGCAAGAGAGAGCCTCGGCAATTATGTAAAGGCACCGTGCTCCTGTTTTATTTAGCAGAGAGAGGGTTTTTTTTCTTTTTTCCTTTCCTTCTTACAGCCCTTTTGTGCTCCCAGATGTTTTAATTACTGAGGAAAGGGAGCGGATGATTCCGGCCATATGTCTCCATTCCGCATAAATAAATATTGTCGCCGGCCCAGCAAAGTTTCGCCGCGCTGCCGATGATCCCGCTGACACTAAAGCTGTCGGGCCCGATAAGCATCTTCAATCCTTCACTGAGCATGCTAATTCCRGGAACACCGAGACTGATATCCCATGAAAATATTCAATCTAGAAACAATTAGGCTCACATTGCTGCAAAATGGTACCTCTAGGAATTTGGGTGCTCGCTCGATTGGAGCCTGGAGCACAGCTCTAAGCAGAGACACTGACGGGAACAAGAGAGGAGAGAGCAGGTGAAATGGGCTCTTCAGAGCTCTGTGAACCTTCCTTGGGCCACATTTGCCTTTCTCTGGCTCATTCACAGTATCTTGGGGAGCAACAACTTAATAAACAAAGGGATTGAGTTACAACTGCTTTGTAACTTTTGTTGATGAATGCRCGCAACATCAATTGTTTTTATTGCAGCGCGTTTTGAAACAAACAATGGTCAGGCTCTGGTGGTGCTAGACAGCATGAAAACACAGTTGCAAACCTTCCCTCAGCAGCTTTCAGCCTAAATAAACAGTCTAATATATCCCCCAGAAAAGAATACRCAACCACAGTGACTGCGGGTGGTTGCAAACAAGTTGTGAAAGTTGTTAAGCAGGAGGGAGTAATTTCAGAGGAAAGGAATTAGCTAAATGAACTGACAGGGAAGAGGGAGGCAGGACAKGGCAGCCAGGGACCATGCCAGGCTGTGAATATCCCTCATTTCTGCTACATGAAAACAGCACCAAACCCTCCCAACCATGCTGGAGCCTCTCTCCAGAGCCAGGGATGGATGGATGGCACTGGAGGACACCAAGCAAGGGTGTTTTTCAGTCAAATGAGAAATTTTTTCAAAAGCTGAAATCCCAAGATCACAAATTAAGCTATCAGCAATGTAAGTACAATCCTAATTTCCGCCATCAAGCTARTAAGTCATAATCAAGACTTTCTTTCAAAGTAAAAATACCTTTTTTAAAAAATATTATTTTCCCAAGAACCTCAGCCCATACCCTTCAAGCTTGTGAGCCACTGCAATCATTGCCATGAGGCRAGAATCACTGCTTGTTCAGCTCTGCTGACATCACTTTTATCAGGAAACATACAAAGCCAAAGAAAGGCACAGGAGGACTCACCACCACCCCAAAATGTGATCCAGCTGCTGAGGATTCCTGGGGTTCTCATGCTGATCCCACATTTGCTGCCACCCCTGCCCTTTGTGGGCAGAAAGAACGGCTCTCCTCCCCAAAGTTGGTCAGAGTTGGGTGAAATCCTCCTGMTTTGCCTCCAGCCCCTCTCCCAGCTGCATATATAACAAATTGCCCAGCTGCAGGCAATGAGTGTTTATTGTTGCCTCCTGGCTCAACTCTGCACCTACAGATCCACAGGTGAATCCTGGTTTTCATTGGCAGCACAGAAC
>NW_026623570.1:376256-378422 GCF_030028575.1 Malurus melanocephalus
AAAAAAAAAAAAAAAAAAAAAAAAAAAAAAAAAAAAAAAAAAAAAAAAAAAAAAAAAAAAAAACCCACCCACCAGACTGAGGCATGAATGGAGAAATTAAGAAATGCTGGGCAAAGAAGAAGGGAAAAACCTGCAGTTCATCCACTCAACAATTCTGTATTTGTTCTCCAGGGCACAACACCACAGAGGAACCAGCTTTACGGAGTACTTACATATGGCACACACCTCAGCAGAGGCTCTGTCCAAAAACAGTCTGTGTGGACAGAAGACAGGAAACATTAATTTGTTCTTTTCACTGAAGCTTTTTCCACCAACTCTCGTTTTCAGAGCCAGCTCCCTCMAAGATAASGCTCCAAGTAAATCAAGCTGGGGTRGGAGCAGGAGCCAGGCTGTACACAGAATTTTGAGGAGYGGGTCAGGCTCTCCTGAGCTGTCTCCCATTAGCAGAACACACATGGTTGCTCTCAGAGCCAGTTCAATGTCAGTGGAAACACCTGGGGATAAACCAGGATTCAGGAGGTTCCTGTTGGAAATGAAAAGACTCTGAAAGAGCTGAAAACATTGGGCTCACTTAAATCACCTTTGAAGCAGCACATTCTCTCACCTCCCTTGGACTGCACTACGACTGTGAGACACAAAAAAATCTCTTGCAACAAGAAAARGAGGCATWCTTGAGAGATTAAAGGATATTTTGWRTCCTGATTAAGGCCATAATAAAGGATAAATTCATGGGTAGACAAGCAGTGAGTCTAATGTGCTTGAAAAAGAGATGATTTTATCAATAAGGTAAAACCTGAAATGGACCTATAACTGAGCTTCACCTCCATCACTACCTGTGTGTGCACACAGAAACATGGAATCAGGAACACAAAATAGTTTTATGCATAACTCCCTGACTGACAGTGTAAACTTAGGAGGTGAATTAGACATTATTGACTTAAATTCTACCTTGGTATTSTGTCTGAGGTAAACAGACAGAAAACAGAACTCATTTGTGAGTTTGTCTCCAGCTACAAAGCTCTATTTTAAAAACATGAATTTTTGCAGCCACCCCTAAACCAATCAAGAAGATTTTCTGTAGCCTAAAACACTAAAATGTAAATTTTGTTTTGTACTTCCCGATGTTGTGAATGGGAGCAGAATGAGCAGCACTGAAACACTGCAAAGAAAGCTGCTCCCGAGACATTTCTGACACAGCCAGAATAGAAATCTCCAGCTGGGATTTCCAGTTCACTTTTGCCAAAAGAAGAGACTGAGATAAGCATCTCATTTTAAAGCTCATCCAAAAAAAATAGCATATGGARAAAGAATTATTTTCTGCTGAGCTAGAGCACAGGATGAAAAGTCTGGAAACCTGAATTTTAATCTCAGTGACAGTAATTTTGCATCAAAAGTAAATCTACTGACATTAATAACTATGGAAGATTTAAGATCAGCTTAAGCAAGGTCAGAATCAGCATGTAGGTTCTGGGCCCAGCAGCGTTACAGACTCCCACTGTGATCTTGGGCAAAATCCATGCAGTGATGGAGTGATTCCATGGAGTGATTTTAGGAGCCTTGAATTTTAGATGACTACATTAAGCAACTCAAAGCAAGCAACCACAAAAATGATGTACTTAAAGTGCTCTGAAAATCCTGAGCTTAGCTTTTCTATGATTTAGATGTCTCGCCTTTTAAAAAATTATCATTGTTACAATGATGGCTACTTTTATAACAGTGACATCCTTCTTGAATTCTTCACTAAAAGCAAATTAGTTTAAGATTCTCAGAAGGCAATGAAGAARCTTAAAGTTATATTTAATTTACCAGTATTTCTTCAGATGTATCAATTATCAGTAAAGTAGATGAGAAAAGGAGACAGGGAATAGATCATTTCTCTCAAAGAAAAAGAAAGCACACCATAAGGAAAAAAAGTAATTTTCCTTTCCTATTCATGTCTTAGTTATGACAAACGTCCCTCAGTTCAACTATGACTACTCAGAGTGCATTTTTACACACTTATAAAGAATATATATTAATATCTGTATTTATGCATATGGTACCCGTCTTGCTACAAATTGCTGGTACTTGCAGATTTGTCACAGTTGGAGATTGATTGCATCTACACAAACCTTAGAAATTTACATTTTAGAGTGACCAGTTCATTTCTATGACATATTTCCAAAA
>NW_026623570.1:378505-382339 GCF_030028575.1 Malurus melanocephalus
AAAAAAAACTTGCTATGAGCTTGATAAAAATACATTTCAAACACCTTCAGCCATTAGTACTTATGCATGTGTGATAAAACAYGAGGATGATGAGGATGGATGATGCCTTCACGAGGAGCAGGACTAATCCCATCCTTCCTCTTGCAACGTGCATTTCACCCAGCTCAGAATTTGTATAAAAGGACATTTCAAAATCCCAGAACTACCATCAAAGGTACATCAGTAACATCCATTCCATGGGATGCAGAGACAGGAGGAATGAATCATTGTTGGCACAGGGGGATTTTTACTCYTACAGCAATGGCAGTCAGGGATCATCAAAGCACAACCACCACGTTAGCAACACACTGCAGTCCTGGCCAAGCTTAAAATCTCGAGTGAATTCACGTGGAATTTATCCCAAAAGACTTTGAAACATGTTGGAGGCACGAGGAAGATTTTTCATATAGTCCACAGAAAAGTAAAACTAAAATCTGTTAAACCCTGTGAGGAGAAACATCTGATGGACTCTGAGGACAATATTCCCACCTTCCCAACAGCATAAAGGGGGTTTTGTTTGGTTTGGGGGGGATTTTTCTTTTTAAACTGCCTCTCTTGCCAAGATTTTAGGCCGTAAATTGAACTCCATCTCACGGGAGTATCAAGCATAACACAAACAAAGAAACTGCGCTTTTGATGAGCAAACAACTTCAAAGAGYGCTCGCATGTTTATCTTGAACACAGGGTTCCCACCAGAGCCCACATGAACCAAGYTCTGTTTCCAACAGGACATCTCCTGCCAGAGCTCAGCCACAAGTTTTGTCAGGAGTGGGGGGAAACTTTATCATCAAATCAATTTTAGAGTCATCACTTTTTCTGTGCTGCMAGTGTGTTCCAGGATGCCACTGGGAGGTGGATATGGCTCCCTCCTGGACAAACAAAAGCTGCCTTCAGGAGGAAGTCCCTCAGGAAAAAAAAACCCTTAAAACTTGGAATGTGCTGTGCCCTAACACCTGCCAGTCCTCATGGACCCCAACTTTGCCCAGAGCTACGTGAGGTGATCCAAATGTTGGTCTGTGCTCACAATGTGAGGRGTGAGATTTGAAACCAAAGTTTGTTAATGCAGGCTCAAATGAATGATATTCTGTACTTCCATCAGCCTGGCATTTACATGTCAGAGCATCTGTAAATGAAATCTCAACAAAGCACAGGAAAATCACGTTTAGTGTGTCCAGAAAAAGGAAATGTGAATTGTGAAATAAGGAAACACCAGATTTGGTGCAAGCTGGTCTAGTGKGAGGTGTCCCTGCCCATAGCAGGGATTGAAAGGRGGTGGTCTTWAAGGTTCCTTCCAAYCCAAACTATTCCAGGTTCTATGAAGTAAATGCTGTCCATTTAAACAAATGACTCTCTTAGCCCTGTACTATGACCCACAGCAACAAGTTTCAGAAACTGATACAAAAGAAGCCGTTCATGAAATTTTCTAGTACCATAAATTCACAGGCACAGACTGCCCTACTCATATCATCAATAAATTCATTGCATTAAGGAGGGACAGCAGTAAGAGTGGAAACTGTTCTCACCCTGTGATTCCAGCACAAAGGCTGCAGATGTGCAGTTATTCTGTCAGTGGGGAAGGCAGTGGTGTGTCAGTCTGTGGCACCAAGGACAGGCAAACCACGTTCAGATGGATCTTCYCACAGTGTTTGCTGTGCCTCAGTCCCAAAACAACTCTCTCCCTCTGAAGAGGCAGATGCAATCATCTTATGAATTCATGAGGAAGCTGAAATTTTGTAAGAAGCTGATGGCAAAGAGCTGTTTTAATTATTCTCCAACTCGCTGACTCCACCTTAATCAGAATATATTAAATAAAATGTATGGATACTGGAGACTGGAATGCTGCAGTTCATAACTACAATTAACCACTATTAATTAATATCTGAAAGATAAATKAGCCATGGGATGCATTTATCCCTGRGTTGGGAGTATTTAAATTCACAGTAGGATGCCAGCCCATTTTTCACAGCAGTGAATTAAGGGAAGTGTGAATCAAAGCTCACTGCTGCAAGATGCAGGAGACATTTTCAGATCTGTTTGGTTCTTATYCTTTAAATGGTGAAAGAAGAGACAGACACAGATTTACTAAAATTTCACCAGGAGAACAAAGAGGAAATGATACTGATTCCCATCTGGAGAGATGGAGCCTGAGTCCCAGAACTTCCCATCCTGTCACACAGTTCCAGCTGTGCAGGGTGGACAGGGAAGGTGGATTTCCCTGAGGCTGCACAGCACAGACATTGCTCTGCTCTGCCCCTGAGCCCAGGTGACAAATCCAGAGTTTGCTCAGCAGGAGAAAAACACATCCAGCAAACATTGATCATGTCCTTTCTCCTTCTCATCAACGACATGCCCTGCCCTCACATGGATCCTTAAAACTCAGTCAAGACTTGTTTTGCCCTGTACTGTCTACTTTTGCTTGGAAAATCCCACCCAAGGCTTGCCATAAAACACTCAGGTGCTTTCCATGTCTTCTCCAGGAGAGTTAAAACATGAAGTTTCTCATAATATGTTGCAAGATTCTTTCCAGAACCATAAGAAAAGTTGTCATTCAGCCTCAGTAGAGCAATGGTCACCGTCATTATCAGCAACTGATGTGACAGCAGCCCAAGGCTTGCACAGGTTAGGAAGGCAGAGCCCAACTCCCCACACTGGAAAAGCTGAGTGAGGTTATCACATTCCCCAACTGCTCATGACAGAGAGGGAAGACTGYCCAGAGAGTCATCCTGTGATGAGCTGAAGATTTGGTTTCTGTCGTACCACTCAAAATGTTTAAAAAGGAATAAATGACACCCCATATTCATGTGATAATCAAAGTCTTAAAGTAAAAAAATTACTGAACTTTAGAAGATCTAAAATTTGCATTTTTTACTATACTTTGTATTCAAAGGCTGCCTTTCCTAACTGGAGCTGTATAACTACTGAAAGCCATGTGCTCTGGAAACTCCAGCTTTTTTTTAAATTTGATTTTTCTTCCTAATTGAGAGGAAAATAAAAATATTTATCAAAGGGAATGGGTGGAACAGGAAGTTTCAATACAAATTTTACTGGAGAATATAGAAATACTTTTTGCTGCTGTTAACACGAAACATTTTCATATCCCCTGTTGGAATCAACTTAGAGTCCATTCAGCACCGAAGTGCATCTTCTCCAAACACTGTGCTGTCTCACAAGAAGGGAAGTTCAGTGGCTCCCAATCTCCTGGAAGGACCACGTTACACCTACTTAACAAAAAATCTATGAGTTTTAACTACTTGATTTTCTACTAAAAGGCCTTCCACCAAAACCTTCTAACATGTTTCCTTTCTAAATCTTCATTCTGAAAAATTATCTCTCTATTCTCACAAAAGCAGGTTCTTCTGCAAAGTTTACAATATCTCCTGCTTCTTTTTGAGACCAGAAACAACAGGCTTTCGTGCAGTATTTTGACACTTACAGTTCTCCAGTAATAACAAATACGAAATCCAAAAGTATGTATAGATAAATACTTTCCAGCACAAGATTTAAATGAAAATTTGAGATGGTCCTTCTTGCAAGAAAACCCTTGTTTTGTCCTGAGTCCTTGACACCATAGGATCTTCTCAGTGTCTAAAAATTTTGTGGTGGAAAAACAGTCAATGATAAACCTCTCAGAATCCAGGACACTGTTTTTTCTCACACAGAACTGTCATTAATTCCAAATAATTTTAACCTGAGTTACACAGTGATAAAGGACTAAAGTATTCCCCAATATGTTATACCCAAGATGTTATCACTTCATGCAGGAAATACCCAGTCTGCTCATTTGTTCTTTGTATG
>NW_026623570.1:382715-420796 GCF_030028575.1 Malurus melanocephalus
CCAGCAGGAACCCTCTGTGCTCAGAGATCAGGGCTGAGGTGGGATCTCACCRGCACCATTCTGGCTCTGTTTGGGACACAAGGAGCTGAGCCTGTCACCACCATGGAGCCTTTGTGACAGGAAGGGCTCAGCTGAGGAGACCAGGAAACGCTGCCCTGCTGGAGCCAAATGTCCCTGTATGAGCAAGGAAGACAAAGAGGGTGACTGATAGTGCTTCCTTGAGCCTATAAATCTTAAATCTTAGGTCAAATTCTGCCACACTGGTTGGAGGCAGAGTCCGGAGCTGGTTTCCCAACTCCGCTGTTTTTCCCAGTAAAATAGGAATACACTGATTTATGGCCTCTAACCCCATAAGAAACACTGAATATCAGTTAATGTTTRTGCAGCTCTATTGTTGGAGCTTGTYTCTTCCCTGACCCTGAGTCAATGAAACTCCACTTCCGAGCTGCAACAAGGAGGAGAAACCTAAACCCACAGCATTAGAGATCATTAACCCAGAACACAGCCCTCACAAAACTCACAGGACAGGACAATGTTAAAAGGACACAACTGAACCCTCTGGTGCTCATTTTTAACCTCCTTGCCTTACCTCCAGTAGCAGAACCAAATGTAATTACAGCCAGCAGCAAAAGGAAAATCAAGATCACAGACTCAATCCTGATTAAAATAAATAAATACGGAAAATATAGAAAGCATATGGGCGCTGAAGAGCAGCATATGGATCACGTCCTGAAGTACAAGGCCTGCCATATGCTTCCAGAGCCTGGTTCAAAGGAAAACCTCGCTCCCTCCTCCCGATGTCTTTGGCTAGGTCACGAATCAGCTGCCTCCCAACATCTTGTGCCATTGGGCAAGTTTGCTTTTGAATAATGAAGCAAGTTTCAGCTCAGCATGGGGAGAATCCCAGGTAGGAAATGGACAGATGGCTGGTCCTAGTTGAGCAGGCAGAGGCTGAGATGAAGCATTCCCCTTTGCCTCCTTTCAGACCAACCTTTGCATTGTGCCCTACACCAGCTRCATGGATCTAAACCTCTTTACCTCCTGTTTCCTTAAGAAAACAGCCCTTAATTTTTTTGACCTCTGGTGCTGACCCGCAGCCCTGTAGGGAACGTTAACGAGCTGTTAACATTGTTTGGGACGTGGCACTGGACCAGTGTGTGCAGTTCTTCAGCCTYTTCCTAGCCAGGCCCCTCTTTTTTCATGCCTCGCTGGCCCCAACCAAGCCCATCTGCCTGTGGATGTCTAGCATATGCTCTGTGCCTGGCASTGCCCGGCAGGAAACGATGCCTTGCAGCTCTCCCGGTGTCTGGCAGGAGATAAGGACAATTTAGATCGCAATCAAGGAGCAGCACCGCTCGAGCGTGGGGCTGGGACAGGAGGAAGGAGACAGCAATGACTGCTCCCCAAGAAGAGGATTTCCTGCCACGCTGCCACTGCAGCGATGAAGAGAAGAGACAAACTCTCCTGGATGGGTGCAAAGCCAACCCTGAGAACTTGAAAGTGCCAGGAAGCGCTAAGGGCTGTGCTGCTGCATGGATGCCATACATGGAACACATTCACAATTATCCACGGTGTCACTGTGATCAAGGGCAGAGACAAAAACTCCTGCTCGGGGAGACTCTGCCTTGGACAGCTTGGGCTGGAGCCCTGCTGGGCTCTGGAGAGCACAGGAGCCCAACAGATGTCCAGGGAGGGCAGTGAATGGAGGGCTCCTGTCCCGCTGGCTGCGCTGCTGGCCCAGGCTGAGCAGGGAATCGCTTTCTTCATCTGCCTTTTGGCAATGTTAAGTTTTGATTTTACTTTCACGGAGCACACAGTGTGGCAGAACTGGGTGCTCAGGTCAGCCTTCCCTACCAGGAATGGCTTTCCAATATTGTTCTAGTGCTGCCAAATCTGGRCATTCAAAATTCAGGACTTGAGCTCACAAAACAATCCAAAAAACCCCAAAACTGCCACCCCTTTTTAACCAATAGACAAATATTTTTTTCAAGATTTAAATCATTATTTTTGCATAAGATCCTAAATTTTCTCTTCCATCTGGGAGGAAAAGATAATCACCTCATTCTGGAGTACCAAGAACTGGCTTTAGGGAATATATTGATCAAATCCAGGGAAAACTCTCATTTAGCCACACAGTTGTCTGATTTTTGTGACAATATTATTGTCAAGGTGAGAAAACTTGTGATTCCTGCCTCATCCTGTGTATTCCAATGGTTTTAAGCTTGCTCTCAGAGGGAGGGACTATTCTAATTTCACTGTGTTGTTTGTTTTGGACTTATTCTTCTAAAAAGTYAAATAGAGGGACAAATAAGTACAGAAATTGAAAAGCTGGAAGCTTAAAAAAGAAAATCTTTGTGTTACACAAAAAAAAAAATACAATAACAAAACATCAAACCAAAAACCCAACACTACAAAAACCACAACAAAAACACCCCATAACTGCTCAAAGCTCAAAGTAGCCATAGCTAAAACCAGGAAGAAATTTCATATTAYAGACCTTTGAATCTTGAAGATAATGATAGGATAAGGAGGAATGATTTTAAACTAAAAGAGAGAAGGTTTAGGTTAGGTGTTAGGAGGAAATTCTTTACTTGCCAGGTGCTGAGGCCCTGGCACAGAGTGCCCAGAGAAGCTGTGGCTGCCCCTGGATCCCTGGCAGTGCCCAAGGCCAGGCTGGACAGGGCTGGGAGCAGCCTGGGATAGAGGAAGGTGGGTGGAACAGGATTATCCATCAGGTCCCTTCCTCCCAAACCATCCTATGATGCCACAGTTCAGAGATAATTAAATTTAAAAATACAGCTCTGTGTTCTCCACTGGCTCTGAGCTTAAGCTTTTTTTTCTGTTTCTGTGCCCAGCACTGAATCCTGGCTGGAGCAGAACCCATTCCCTCACTCAGGACAAACTGTACCATGCAGGACTCTGCTGAAGCCTCAAGAACAGCCCTTGATTTTTACAGACTCACCTCCCTCAGGTCCTCACACACAGCAAACCAGATCACCTTCACACACTCACCAAAGCAAAGGAACAGCAAAGGAAAAAAGGAAAACCTCCAAGAGTGCCAAGGAAAATGAAGCCTGGTAACGGAAGGTGAGTTACAGCTACAGTGCCATGGAAATTAATCCCCTAGGAAAGGGAAGACCAGAGCAGAGTTGAAAATTTTGACATAAAAAGTTCGCTGCATTATCACATTCCCCTTTGGGGTTAGATTTTCCACAACCTTTGAATTGTTTTAAAAAATAAATTATTCTTCTGTTTGTGAAACAGGTACAAAATGGACCAATTTCTATTTAACAGAAATAGCTGTTAGGAGAAAAATGTTTTAATATATTGGTATATGAAAGAGAACAACCTCATCTCAATTTCTTGCACAGATCAAGACTCTAAACAAATGCTGGCTTCCAATAGCACACCATAAATTGAAAAAAGGGCCTATCCTAATTCTATCCTTAAAATATAATAAAAACACACTGAAAGCTTAGGAAATGTTGCAAGGTCAAATGACTGCCAGCTGCACAAAACATAAAGGGACTTTCAAAACTTTTCATATTAATTTTTCATCAGAATTTAAGATTTATACTGAAAAATAAAAGTATTATTTTGAACAATTAGGCTAAGGGCATATAATCTTTAGTGTGGCTCATGAGCTCACATTTTCTTTTTCCTTTTTTTTTTTTTTTTTTTTAGTTTTTAGCTGAGAGTATCAGATAAATTTTGACACATAAGCTTGCCTAAATTTAGACAAGGAAAAACTGAACATGTAATTTACTGAAAGTTACTTACTTTGAACTTCATATGCATAAGTGATTCGATGAACTTTGCTACTTGCTCCTAATGAAGATGTTGTGACATTTAAAGGGAGGATGACTGAAGGAATAGTGACAACACTGAACTATGGATTTGGTTATTGTTTTCAGTCTTCTTGTAGACTTCTCATATAATCTTATAGAGGGGAAGAAAAACAAAAACAAACAAAAAAAATAAAAAACCCACATTAATCCTGTCTTAAAATCCAAATCCCAAGTAACCAACCTGAGAGAACACTCCAATAGCTAATTGAATTGGCTTTCAGCCCCTCAGGAAGAAGAGGGTGCAGAAGTGCACTCATTTTTGCAGATTCTAGATYATGTTCTCATAGCCTGACTCCCTGTGTTCAGATCCCCCAACACTCCGGAGGTGGGAACGCCTCCACACATCTAAAACAGCAAAGAACAGAGGTTCCCATTTCAGCTGGAATGCAAAAACGTAAAWATCTGTGCTTGTCAAATAGAGGATTAGGAAAATAAGCATGTAATTGAGTGGAAGGCAGCAGAAGTTGGAAGGTGTCCAYAGGATAACTTAGCTCACTTGGAGGATCAGTTCGTGACCATTCCTACCTATAAAACAGAGTGGTTTTGTCAGTGAAACCTTGTTTTCTGGTTGTGCACGAAAGTGGATTAAACCACAGCAATCCTAGAGATCATGCTCTGATGTGAACTTCAAGAGCTTGAAGTTTGCATCAAGAAACAATTAAGTAACAGAAAAATAAAAATGTAAGTGGAAAACACACAAGGCCTTCCCAAACAAAGAAAATAACTCATTGATGAAAGAAAATAAATTAAAAAGGATAGCTATTGTTAATAATGTTCTCTTGGAAGGTGGAAGATTTGTAGAAGATGACAAGTAACTCTCACTCAGGGCAATTAGAGGTCCAGGAGGGAGTGGAGTGTGCACAGAAAGCTCAGCTTGTCTCACGTAATTCTGGTTAGGAGGAGTGACTGGGCAAGAGCCAGACCTGGATTATCTCAGACTGATAGAGGGAGCGCACGTGTTTAGAAAGGAGAACGAGTGCCAAATCYGCAGCTCCTCGCTCCCATAAAACATAAGGTGTTTTATTTCTGCATCAGATGTTTCAAACACAATTGACTTCTATTAAGTTTCAATGTAAAACCACTTTGCTTTCCTAATGTAGCATGAACTTTAACTGTGGCCATTTCGGAGACATTACATGGATACCATATTACCAAACAAAAGATACACATTTGCTGTCTCTCAGAATGTCTTTTTTATTATTTTTTCCCCCCCTTTCTCTCTCACCGTGTCTGGAATGTGGACTTCTTTCATCTTTTCAGCTCTTTCTCGTTTATATCCATACATATCTTACAGAAATTTTCCAAAACATTTGTCATAAATATTATGTCTTTGTTAGTGGATGGCAAAAAAAAAAAAGAAAAAAAAATAGAATTGGCAATGTTTTATTTTATTTTATAGGACATAAATAGAAAGTAACTGAAATAACGTTCTGACTGGAAGGTACTAACTGATTAACGGTAAGTATTTTGTGGAGTCCAAGAAAGGCAATTTCCCCTTCATCCTAAAGGTTTGGCTATTCAAGTTCTATTTGTAGGGGGCAGTACAATCGTGCTAAAATATTTCTGGCAGAAAACTCATTTTTCTGCATTCACAGTTACTGGAATATGCATCATATTGCATTACTGATCAAAAAGGCAGGGTGGCATGAAGGATTTCATTTAATCAGGCAATGAGAAAGGCTGCTGATTAGTTGGCTAATTCTGGCTCACAGGCTAAAACTTGATCACAGGTTTTCTAGCAGCAAATTAAAGGTAAAGCCAAGGAAAAGTCAGAAGTTGCAGCTGGCAAGAGTTCATGGGATTCCTTTCTCCAGTTTTGATTCATAAATAACTTTGTGGACATGAGTTCCAGGTTTGCAATTCAACCCTTATAAGCAAAACTTGAATGCTGTGTCTCATGTCAAGAAAAAAGCACTGCATATTCCTTATGAGAGGTTCAGTGGCAGCAGCTTCAGAGGTCCAGATCTGCAATTCTTGCTGAACCCTTTGCCCCACAGTTTGCATTTTGCCTGGTTTTGGCACARTTATCCCATTCCTTTATCAAGCAACCAGAGAGAAACAGATCTATAAGAAACTTCTACAGAAGCACCTTCTAAAGAAAAGTGAAGGGGAGGAACTAAAAAAACAGAGACCTCATCCTGAAAAGTGTCATTCCATCTTTCAGGAATTTCCCATCCACTCCTTCWTGACAGAGCTCTTGGGATGTGCCACCATCCAGCTGGAAAAGGTGGCCACAGACTCTCAGGCTGGCTCCTGCTCATCTGGGCTGGTTTTTCCAAGATGTGCCTCTGTGTCCTGCCTGTTTCCAAACGTGTTCTCCCAGAGGACAGAAGCACACCTAGCCACACTTCATGCCAATAATCCTACAAATTRTTTCTCAGTCTGAGTGGCCAGAGCCTTTTTAAGGATCTCCAAATTGGTCAATTGGTCCAGAACCAGCCAAAAAAAAAAAGAGAAGCTGTGACTGCCTCATGCCTGGAAGTGTTCAAGGCCAGGTTACTTGGGGCTTGGAGCAACCTGGGATAGTGGAAGGTGYCTCTGCCCATGGCAGAGGGTTGAGATAAGATTATCTTCCAGRTCTCTTCCAAYCCATTCTATGAAAAAGCAGYCTAAAGCTATTTAGGAACAACYCAAACCTCTGGAATCGAATTTACAGCCTCTCAAGAGAAAGCAGGAGCTGCCAATGGGTTGCACACAATGTGCTCCAGCCCTCTGAGCCGGGCTCTTCCAACACAGACCGTATGAAATCAGGAGAGGATAACGATGTCCTGTCCCAGGAGCCTGCACCAGCTGCAAGAGCAAACAACAAGTGAACCCACTGYGCACAATGGATGAAGTGTGAAATTAGTTCTGTCATCTCCACACACACCACAGTGAATCAGGCCTTCCTGAGGGCTTCAGCAGATCAAAATTTCCAGTTGTTTAATTTGAGATCAAGGCAAGAGCACACAGGACCCGGCCCCGCTCCCCTTCGCCGGGCTAAGCGGCCGAAATAAAAATGAGGCCAAACAAACCTTCTGGGAGAAGAGCTGAGGACGTGGGGGGTGGAAAAGAAATGACCACTTCACCTTTTGCTGCTTTTAGTGGATTCTAATTAGGAATCTGGCAGTGCCACCCACTCAGCGGGAAGCCCACATTATTAACGCTGGCATCAAAAGCAAGCCGACTGCAATCTGCAGGAGCGGCTGCCGAACTGGCACAGCCTCCCCTCCGCTCTTGGCCCAAGCACCACAACAGATGTCTGAAGGGTTGGTGTTTCTTTTCCTAGCCCTACCCCCGCTCTGCATGACCTTATGCCAGAGATTACATGTGCAAGTGCCAAGGTAAAGGTCCTCGATGGGTCAAAGAAACATCCTTAAGAGGCTTTTTTCTTTTAAATCTCTCTAATTTTAAGCGGTGCATCGAGGCTGTGAATGAGCATAGCCTTGTGGGGGACACAGAGAAATGTATAACCATTCAGCTGTAATTATAGTAATCTAGTATAGTCAGTGCGAAAAAACAATGGCCTTTCCTCTCTTGTTATTCTGAATCATTTGTAGATGTTCATGTTTTAATCATATTTTCCACATGAATCGATAGGATGGAGAGAACGACAGAGAGATAATTATGTGCGCTGAACAAATATTCCACCTAAGTGAGGTTGTGCTGGGAAGGGCTGCTGGTAATTAATGAAGCGCTGCCACACACTTGTCAAGTGCAAGCAGCTCTTTAAGGGCAAGCCATCATTTCAAATTGGGAGCTCGCTGAAATTTAACAGAATTGGAAAGAAAATAATAAAGTTCGGTACCATCTTCTTCAGCACCGGCTTCCAGGAGCGAGCAAAGGAGGTTTGCAGGCGGAATGCGAAAGGTGCCTGGTGTCTGCTTGTGCTGTGAATGCAAAGCACGGCCTTGGCTCGTTTGGAGTGTGATCAAGGGGCACAATCTTCCCGGAGAGACGTGGAACTAAAGGAAAGTGTTTCAGCTGCATGGCTGAAACACTAAATGTTTATTTCAATTCGTTTCTCTGTCTCAGAAAGTCTCTTTCTTCACAGCAAGGTACTGAGTGGGATTTTTAAGGATCCATGGTTGAGCAGAATCTTAGCAAGACCTTTGTTGGTTTTAAACCTGAGGAGGGGATCCCAAGGCCACAAACAAAAACAGAAAAAACATTTCTTTTTCATACCGATCCTAGAGGAAAGCAGAGAAGCCACACTCTGAACTCCCAAGCTCTCAAGCTGCACCCCAAGTCCTGGGCTTTTCAATCCCTTCCTGTTAAATCCAACTYCCAGCATTCAAATGAATGTTATAATCACTGCAGCGCAGCAGACATCGAGCTTGAATTATTATATACTACCAGCTCAGTGTGCCAAAAGCACTTCCCTCTCTSCCTCTCTCTTTCCACACCAGTTCTCCCATTTCTCAGCTTTTAAATACCCTCTTGTTCTTTCTACGGGCTCATTGTGCAACACAATTTATTTCTGCAACACATCGTTACAGCAAGGGAAGTGTGAGAGGAGGTGGGAACAGGAGGAACGYAGAGGTGTGAATGGGTGGCAACAAACTAAGTGCTACAGTGAGCCACCAGTCAACACCTTGAGGTTTCAAAAGAAGGGGGAAAGGCGGGGAAAGAGAAGGAAATGTATCTTCGTGGGCTTTGTAACTTCCATGAGTGTTGGAGAGCCCCGGTGCCAAGGCAGATGCTGCGCTGCCGAGTGCACTGTGTCAGCCACAAAGAACGCAGACCTGTACCCGAGCCAACATCGGCATCCACCACCCATCCCTCACGGGCTCTTTGTCTCTCTTTATCTCACTTCTTTTTGCGGGGTTTGTTTCTCCAGCAGAAGGAAATAAACGGTTTACAAGGGGAGGGGAAAGTACCCGCCGTTTCACACATGCATCCAAACCAGCATTCCCGGGCAGCAGATAAAGACACTGAACAACCACAGGGAAAACCTCTTACATTTTTATATTCATGTATTTTTAAGCTTTTTTTTTTTTTTTGAGCATTATTTTTTCATCCAAAATGTTCAATAGCAATTTTAATTTTATTTGGCTGGGGGAGTGGGATGAGTTTTGAAGGATTTCAAATCTGCTCTTACCAACCATTTTGAAACCATTCATGAGGAAAATGCAGTTCAACACAAAAGCTACAGATTCAGTGAGATGTCTGTGTGGAAATAGTGCACCACCAGCCATCATTTGTGTGGGAGGGATGAAACTCTACTCTTAGTAACTTCACTGAAACTACAGTTTCATCCCTAAACCCCTCCAAAAACAGGAACGGAAAGTCAGTAATGGATGAGGAGAGCGAGCACAAAAAAAAAAAAAAAAAAAAAAAGAAAAAGAAAAAGAAAAGCTTAATATTACTCATGATGTTAAATAAATATCACCCAAGCAGCCAGTGCTAGACCCAACATTGTACCACCTTCACCTCTCTTTGCCTGCCAGACTGGGGAAACGCTGCCACTCTGAAAAGGCTGAATCCCAGTTACAACTGTGACCCCCTGTTCCTCTGCATAAGGGGCAAAACAAAATGTGGAGAAACCAAAAAAGAGGTGTTTAGGTGTGAATCAGGTCCTCAATACCCATGAGACAAACTGGGAGGAAAATAACTAGAAAGTAAGTATGCAGTGATGAAGCATCACTGGCAAAAGAATGAGCCCTTAAAATATCCTGCACCTTCCAGCACMAGCACTTACCCCATATTCCCTGTCTGGAGCTGCTGCAGCAGGTGCAGGAATGCCTTGGCAGTAAATGGGCAGCAAATTATAAAATCTGTTGTGCAAAAAGACACCTTAAGGAATGGCAYGCAAGGAGAAGAAGGGGAATTCATGGATGGGCAGCGTTTTCCTGAAGACTAACATCCTTAATCTCTCAGTGGCCCCATTCTTTCCAAGGGTGAGCCTTAGGGGGTCATGACTCCTCCCTAAATATTTGAATTAAACTTGGTCCTTTGTGTAAGTTTCCAGCCCCTGRAGCCATGATTTTCTCCACTTTGGATTTAGTACAGAAAATCACAWGCCTGTTTTGGAGTTAAGGTGTTCAAAGCAATTGGAGTTGATGGTTTCAGATGGTCTCAGCACTAAGAGCCAGTTTGGGAATCCCTTGATTTCCTAAGAAATAAACCCATAGGATGGCTCAGAGACAATCCAAGCCTTGAGTTGGCAGTGYTGCCCTTTTCTTTTTTGGGGGCAGAATTTCACTTGAAGGTCTTGTCTGGATTTCATCCAAATTAATCCAATGTCAGCTGCACGTGATTCTGGACACAGACTGGGGTCCATCCTACAGGAAACTTTCACCCTGGGTGATCAGCACATGAATATTCAATTAAAGAACCAATATTTATTTTCTTTTTTAATGTGAAAAAAATATAAATATTTTTATATTATTTATCACATATTTTAATGAAGAATTCTGCTACTACCTAATGTTTAAAGGTCATGAAAACCATAGTTTATGTGTATATTCCAAATCACAGTGGTCATGATTCCCTYGTAGCATCCAGCCACAAGTAAAGAGATACCAGAGACAGAGGACATGAATAGCCATGAAAACCTGGAATGTGAAGGGTCCAGAGACAAGAGATCTCACCCCCTTCTGGGACATGAAAAGCAGAATACAGGGTGGATCAATCCAAAACAAGAGAGAATGGTTTRATTAGGGCATAATTGTTACACTAAGTTTGACAAACACACATCTCCAGTAAGACCAGGAAAACTGTATCCACTGTTAACTAAAACCAAGGCCTGGACTCCCTAACAGAGGTATTTTCTGTGAGATTCTCCTCTATGAAAACACCTACAGCTGTACCTGTTTAATTTTAGCCTCACTGGTGTCTACTATCATCCTCCAACTGCTTTATAAGTGGATCCTCCTTAGGAGAGAGCAGAAAAGGCATTTYCCACAGCCAGAACCACCAAGAGAACCACTCACCTCTGTTTTTCACATCAGCAGTTTACTGCAATCACTGCAGAATATTTTAATTTTCTATCAACACCCTCTATTCCTGGTGTAGACTTCCCTCCCACCCCTGWTATTCCTGTGTGCTGCAGAGCCACGAGCGTCTTTGCTCACCACTGTGCCTTCAACAGGTATCTTTTCTTAAATGTGTGAATTCTTCCTTTCCAGCTGGGCCCCTCTCCAGTCTTTACAGAACACACCTCGCATGAGCAGGTGCTTCATACTGAGCACAGATGCCCAGAAATGCACAAGCCGGTATATTTGGGTAAGAAACATTGCCAGCACAAGTTTCCTCAGTAGGTTTCAATTCCATGCCTTAGCTAATGCTGCAAAAGTGAAGAAAACAGAGCTTTTCATAAAGCCTGAAATCTCCTGTAACAGCCAGAAGTGGTTATGACTGAGATATGCTCAAACAAAAAAAAAAATAAACAAATCCAGTATATTAAAAATAAATAGTAGCCAAGTCCTGTTTCCAAAGAGGATTTCCTGGCATCAGGTTGTGGATGCCTTCCCTACCTAGCACTCAGTGCCAGTCTCACAAGAGCAGCACATGAAACATAACTGCTTTTCAAAGTCGGATTGTCAAGAATGTACCTGTGCAGAGTAGGAAACATTTGTACCTGAAAATTGGGCAACAATTAACCACAACTCAGTCACTGATGGCTTGGATACAAGGATAGCTCTTTGAGTGCCAAAGATCAGTCAGAAAACTCAGGCTAAATGGGACTGGAAGTGATGCTGGGGCTCGTGTACATCCCCACACTGACAGCCTGCACAAAGTGCCACACCACCCATTGGCAGTACAATCATTTTTTTGGTGCCTGCAGAGGTGACAGGGTGGCACTKGTGCAGTTTCAGAATTCCAGGGGTSSCAGTCACACATCACAGGCAGTTTCTCCTTCTGTGAGCAGTRCTGTGAGAACAGCAGCCCTCAGTGCTGCTGTGGCGTGCAGGAGAAGCAGGAAGAGAGACCAGGTGGATTTGTGGATGACTTCACTTTAAAAATAACATTWAAAAAAWTAAAATAATAATAATATTTTTWAAAAAAATCTTTCCACTGGCCCAGGCTCGGCCCTGCTGGAATGTCTTATTTACTCACATACAGAGGAGGTGAAGGGGGGATGTAGCTTTTCTCAGTCACTTTCTTATTCAGCTGGCGTGAGGCTGAGGAACAGAAACACACTCAATTAAACCTTGTAGTGTGGCTGCTTGGGGTGTTTTTTCCTCCCCCTCCTTTTTCCTTCTTTTCTCGATCCAAGATTCAGACAGGAAAGCAGCACCGCTTTCCACTGARGCCAGGGTGCTTTGGGAAACATCTCAACTGGCTTTTGAAATCACATTTCCAGGATCTGGGAGAGCTTTCCAAAAAGTGCTCTGGCCCACCCACATCCAAACAGCAGAGACTGCAGGGGAGTCCTCGCCAGCCTCAGCCTCTTGCAGGACACATGTGGGTGTGGGCCTCTGAGTTTTGGACACTTGCTGGAAAAAAAAATTAAAAATAAAAAAATAAATGGAAAGGGAACTTCAAAGGGAACTAGCTGAAGCACTTCAGAAATTAATCACGCCTGGTGGAAAAGATGATTAGTGGCTTCTTGTGCTCTGGTTTTAAAGCTATTGATCTTGGACACAGGAAGGAGCTTTCATATGCTCCACAAGCCACAGATGGTCAAAAGGGTCCTGAGAGGAAAAAGACAAAAAGAAACCGCAAGGAAACTCCAGAGAGCACCAGAAACTCAAGGTGTGTCCCAGGGATCCACTGAAAAGGATGCACTGGAAAATCACACACAACAGCAGAAGCTTTTGCTGTTTTTCCTTTCTCTCAGCTTCCTCAAACCATTATCTAAGATTTCTGCCTTTGAAGCAGGTAGGCTTAAAAACCATTTTCCAACTCTTCAAATACACCACACCAGAAACACCAAATAAAGCAATTTGTCACAGCTTTGGTGCTGTTTTCAGATCTACAGACTGTGACTGCACGGCTCACAAGCCAAAAGGTGGAAGTAGAAACTGCAAGAGAAAGGCAGCAAGGCCTTTCATCCAAACCAACTGTTTGGTGATTGAGGGTAATAGAATCTCTCTCTTTSTCTCTCTGGMCAATWTTGAAGACCTTGTGCAAGCTGAATTTTCCACACAAGAGACAATTATATCAGAAAACACAAACAATAATCCCTAAATTGCCTCCAACTGTGCAGGGTCAAACTTTCTTCTGGGAAGCTCTGTCCATTTTCACCTCCAACCAAAATAAAATTAGATGTGCGAAATAACCAACATTTCTCCATAGCCARGACAATACATATTCCTGGTTTTATTGTAGAAAAGCACACATCTTTTAATGAACGTGCTGAGGAAACTTGAAGTTGTATTAGGTAATAAAATTACAATGAAGTAAACATGCCAGAATTTCCCACCCAGGAAGTGGTGGTGGCTACTCACAACAAATGTCTGGATTGGGACTTACTGAGATTCCCWTTGTGGCAGGGAGAGGTGGGATCAGGTTCTGCTTCTCACATCACTTGGAAACCCAGGTGCTGGCCATTCTTCATCCTGAAATACATTATTATATATAATTAATTTTTTTTTGTTTAATACCTGTGTGTTACTATACCCATAGAGGCCCAAATGAAAATTCGAGCAATTACATTTGTCTGTCGTGCATTTCCATTAAATTACAAATTACCTCAGCTTTATGTACSCAGTTCCCTTGTGACAACAAGCAACAACTGCAATGGCACAATGACAACGATGGAACACAGGAAACAAAGAGCAGGTGCGTGGGTGAGRAGGGAAAATGGGGCTTGTTTGACTTGGCAAATGTTCCCCCCAACCAGGACTTCAGGGAGGAAGGCAGAGGCTCCAGAATGCCTTCACGGAAAATGAAGCGTATTTAAACTCCAAACAAGGAGCTGTTCCTGTGATCAGAACCCTCTGAAATCAATTCAAATAGCTCAGGCAGCCTGGGAGCTCTTGATGACTGTATTAACATTTTGACATTTCTTTGCACAGTCACTGGAACTACATTATTAGCAAGGATCTAACAGCCTTATGCTCCACTGTGGAATAGTACAGCAGGAGAGTGGAAACAAAAATAAAATAAAATAAAATCACAGTAGATGCTTTCGTATCCTTCTTCCCACAAGAATATGCCCCCTAGAAGGAACTGTTTGAGAAAACAAAAAAATCAGATTGCTACTGAATTTTTTTATGTATCTAAATAAGAAAATTTAATAAAGACATTTGTGATCCATCCTACTGGTTGTTTCAGAGGCACTTCTTCCTATTTCCAGTGACAAAGAAAACAAGAAAAACAAATCAATAGYCACAACAGGGTACCTGCAAAATGTTTTTGTTATTTGGGAGTGGACTAAGGGGGAAGAGAGAGAGAAAAGAAATGGAAAGGCAGGAGTTCCAGTCATCCCAAAACACTGAACAAGTACSTGGAAATACAGGGTACCACAGCACAGGGTGGCCTAAAGTCTCAAATGGGGGACAGTGTGGAATTCTCCTGCAGTGCATCCAAGATGCTCAGAGAAACTGGGCTGCAGCAAGCATAAAACAGGGCCCTAATCACTACAGGCAGGATTGAAAAGCATGAGACATCTAATTCTATTACCGAACACAGCTGTGAGAAGTGTTTCTCATCAAAAAGTAAAATGAGGAAGGTTTGTCTACTTTGCTGTAAAAATCTGATAATGCAAGGTGTAAAAAGAAAAATGGGCAAAGGGATTTTTTTTCAGGCAGAGCAGAGCTGTCTGGAGGTGAGAGCAGAGAACCCAGGAGTCTGTTCCTGGTGGTGGCACCCACTCATGGCAGCACACCCAGCCAGTGCCACGACAGCCCATGTCACCCTCCTGTCACAGCCTGTCCAGACACAGCCAAATGCTGCCCCAGGGCACTGTCCCACTCATTAACGAATAATCTTTTTAATAAAAAAATATTGCCTCTCATATTAACATAAAGGTGTCCTAAATTTTCTTTTAAATGCTAAAGGAAGTCCCTCTATTACAATGTTTATTAACTTTATACAATGCTTTCAATTGTTATGGAATTAATTTAAACTGAGTGATACTTGTACTATTTTCCCTTTCCCATGTGATAGAAAATGTTTAGAGGAGTGTCTGTTTCTCTGCTTCCAAAAATATTTCCTCCTCACAGCATCTTTTGGATTTCTATACCTCTATAAAAGACAGCAAACAAGAGCAAATCAGCTCTCAATATTTTCAATACAAGATGCAGTTTAACAATGAAATAGCAAACCAGTTTCCCCTAATCAGGGGATAAAATGGTGACACCCTCCCCCCATTAGATCCAAGATCATGCCAGACCAGCTGACATTTCCTTCCCTTCCTGTTTGACCCCGGAATGATCTGCTTGGACAGATTTTCTGCAATTCCTGTCCAATCCACTCTTTGTAGCTCCCTGGTGTCACTTTCCATGGAACTGTGTAAACCGATGTTATTTACACATCAATTACACAAATTTAAACTGTTAAGGCTAGCCCAGGGTTAACAAGAGCCCCAATCCTGCTATCAGATCTCCTGTGTTAATTTTTTAGGTCAGTTGGCTCCAAGGGAAGTCMAGCAGGAGGATCCAGTTGCCTGCTCAGGAGAAAAGTTCTCATCACTGAGATGGCGATGCTGGCATGGGACAGATGAGAAACTCTCAGGAGAGAAGCAGCACTGAGTGAATACCTCAGCCTCTTAATTTTCCTTGATCACAGCACTTTTGGTAAAGTATCTCTCAGCGAAGGCTTGAGACAATTAATTAGGAAGAACCCTGGAGTGTGAACAACGGAGTATTACTGTCACTTGAAGCCAGTCTTTATTAATCTCTCCAATTTCTGTTAGGCAAGGTTACATAAACCATGTTTTTCTATATTATACATATTTGCTTTGGGTCTTTCTTCTGCAGGGGGATAAAATTTAAATGCAGGGAGATTTTGCAATCTTTAAAACTCAGCTGTTAAATATCCCTTTACTAATAACTTAGCCCATTTTGCCATCTGAGAGAGCACTTCAAACGCTTTAGATAGGCTGCAGTTCAGGAATCAAAGAAGAAATATTGGGTCATTTTCCACAAAATTCTAATTTCAGTTTGAAKCCCAGTAGGCATTACCAAACTGATGACAGCAGAGCTACGAAGAGTTTGATGTTTAAAAGCATCCACAGTGAAAAAGGCAGAAAAAGAAAGAGACCTTTAGTCTGGATGTCTCAGCTTTTCATATGGGTGGTTGACAAGCTGGGCTATAGGGTAAACCATAATGTGCCAAGCACCACGGAGCTTGGAGCCAAGAAAGGGATAATTTCAGGCAAAACCCAGTCTCTAAAGCCAAAACCACTGGCCTGAAAGCTTTTCTCAGAAGGTTTGCTGTTCCCATCACTGCCGAGATGAATTTTAACTCATTATTGATCAAGGGAATTTTAAAATCAATTTTAATTAAATGAAAGATTTCTATCATGGCTTGTTCTGTGTGGAAGTCACACAGACAACATATAAATATATGGAGGCAGATCATGCAGAGTAGATTTGTAGCAGTTAGGTCCTAGCCAGGTGAGAGAAAATCCAAAGTTACATCTGAAAGCAAATTTGTGGTGGTGAATTATCTGTCTATTCCCCTTCTATTTTTGCATTTGCTATTAGAATTTAGTTGAGATGTGCATTTTTTTTTTTTTTTTAACCATAAGGATGCATTTTCATTAGGTTCTCTCTCAGCTCCCAAAATGACTGGAAAAGGGTTCAGGGGGCTCCCTACGTGCTACAGAAAGCCCTGGATGGCTCAGATTCCTGCTGTGAGCAGGGTGGTGAGGAGAGCAGCCTCTCCGCTGAGATCAGTCTCCACAGACAAAACTTCTTCACTTCTCAAACCACTCCACTTTGCAGGGCAGGCAGGAGCCAGCACAGATCTGCTGTGYAAGACAACAGAAAGGATGGGAGCAGCAAAACCAACTCATGAAWAGACTGATCACAGCTTGAGGTGACCAAGAAACCCCCCTTGCTCCCTGTTGAGCTGGAGGGAGCCTGGGCAGGCAGGGTACAGCTTTGTACCCTGAGGACCTCTCCTTCTCCTCTCCCTTGGCTRAACTGGGGTTTATCCTTGGAGTGCCTGAGTTCCCTCAGACTGCACCACAGAACAGAAGGAGATTTTCACCTTGTTCCAGGTGCTGCTGACTGCCTGACCACACTGCTCAGACAAACTTTGAGGGAATGCCACAAAGCCAAGGGATTTYGGGCTCTTACACCACCATGCAAGGCTCAGAAAGAACAAGTCCTCAGCTTCCAACACCTGTTCAGGAGTCCAGTTCCAGTGCTGTGCCTCCAGCAGATCATCCCACTGCTCCTTAGGACACAAGTTGAACCCTCAAGCTCAGGCTTGGGTTCACCTGAGGGCCCAAATTAAATCAAAGGAGGCGACTTCATCACACACAGCCAGTGCTGAAGAGCCTCATGAGACTCCTGTAACATTTACCACTCACGTGAGGCTTTGCATGTACTGCAGGCTTTACAATTATCAATTCATTAACATTAATTCATTAGTCATCATGTTGTCTGAGTAGCACAGTCTTATCCCAATCCTTTGTGTAAGAAATCAAAAGGCCAAAGGGTTAAATGACTTTGCCAAAGGTCAAAGAGAGAAATCAATGGAAAAATTGGAATTAGAACCTAAAGGCACCCCCAATTCCTTGCTTTCTGTTTATTTCACTTTACCTCACCTAATCACAGGCAACAAATAAAATAAGCAAAGTCCCACAAGGCTCCTCAGAGCCAGAAGAGCTTTTTTCAGCTGCAAGGTTTCTACCAAGCCCAGTCAAAACCTACAAGGCTTCATTGTGTTTTCAAACACAATGCACACTGCAGTAAATCGGTTATTTTACAACCCTGGCCCCGTTTTCAAAGTGGCCTCAATCAGTGTTGTGCAAAACATTCGTGTCCAACCACAAAATTACAATCAGGCTTTGTTTGAATGCAGCCCGCGTCCCTGGCCGGCGGTGGTTAGCCCCAGCTCGCAGGGGCTGTGAACTGTTAGGCAAAGGTTTTTGCAACATTTTCGCCCTGCCTGGATTTCTCTGAATATTTATAGGCTGCCGTTCTCCGGTGACTTTCATGTTCAAACGGCGGGGGTGGGAAGGGGGTGTAAATAACTGAGGGAGTCACAAGCTTTCCACTGGCTTTGCTTCCAGTAAGAGACACGTGTTGCAAGAAAACAACTGCAGGGCTTCGACTTCGGGACATTTAAATCAGTGTAACAGTATTTCTACATGCTCAGAATGTTTTCAAACATCCAGCTATTGTGAAATAGGACTCAATTGTTTGGATATTCCAGCAGGCTCGTGGAACTAAGATTTGTAGCACTGCTCATCAGTTTAGGGGCGGGATGAGACACATTTCTTAAAAAACTCTTGACGAAGGCTTTGAGGTATCAGCAGCAGGAATCAGCTTGAAAAATCCCTGCCACAATTTATCCTGTAAACAAAGCATTCCAAGGCAGGATCCACGAAGTTTAGTCACTGCTGTGGTGTGGAAATTCACGCAGCAGTGATGAGATCAATGGAGCGCGTTGGGAGCATGGTGGTTACTGTCACCAGTCCYGGGCAATTCCCAACACCAGGAAGAAATCAGGAAACACGTGGGTGTACAAAGAGCTTTGTCTGCTGAGTGTGAGATAGAAACAAGCTCTTGCATCATATGTATCTCCTGCCTCACTGTCCCTCTTAAACATGGCTTTCTATGGGCATAAAGGAATGGTTTCCATATTTCTTACAGGGTTACTTTCCTTCTGAGCACAATGGGCAGATATCTCAGCCCTGAGAAGCCCCAGATCCTCAGAGATGTGGGTTTGCCATCCTCTGTCTAAATCCTCACCTAAAGGTCTGTACATCCAGCCTTGGCTGTCACATGATTTGCTACTTAAAACAAAATACAAATAAATTTTGTACAGGAGGGAAATCAGCTGATGGCACAATCTAGAGCTGTTTCTGGAAATCAGGCCCTTGTAGGCTGTGTCTGTTCAAAACATTCCCAACGAGGGCTAAACAAAGGAAATATCATCCTTTCATGTGCTGATGGCAAAATATTCCTTATTCCAAAAAATATCAGATGAAACAGAAGTCTGTCCATATGGATGACAATTCATCTTAACTGGAGATGTCTGCAAACCTCAAGTGGAAACTGCAGAAACCATGGAAGTTAACTGYTGAGAAGGCAAAGCTAAAGAGCAAAGCAGAAGAGAGAATGACAGCCCATGGATATCTAATGGAAATTACCTCCAGTGTCAGTGCACAAAAGCTGAACCACACTGAAAGCAGAAAAATCTGATGTTGACCCAAGCCCTTTGTAAAATACCCAAATCTCAGAGGACTGCATGGAGAGAGGTTTCCTCTGAATGCAGCTTTATTCCAAGATATTTCCAGTAATTCTTGTCTCCCACCAGKACAAAAATACCAGGACAACTGTCTGGTTTACTGTATTTTTGCTCTTTTTTATATATCCGTTCCAAAATCAAAAGTGTACAGGGTCATAAGGGGRAAAAATATAAGGAAAGAGTATGAAAGAGACAGCAGAGATGGTTTTGTTTTAATTATTTTCTTTCCCAAATGTTTTGTTACATTAGGTGTAACTGTTGTGCAGAGAGGAGATGGATTTCCAAAGCTGACTGTTGCATACTCCTACTGCTCATAAAGCAGCTGGATAATTGCATTAGAGGTTCACAGAAACGTTCTATTAATTCAGACTATATTCTGTTTTCCCCTGGCAATTTCAAACAGAATGTTTGTCCCTACAGATTTTCAGTTTTGACTGAAGAGAGAAATCTATGTGTTTTGTAGCTATGATGAAGAGGCAACATGGAAACAACTTTATTCTTTTTCCTGTTGACAAGATCACCTTTTTGTTCAGTAAAAAATTAATTTTTTTGAAAAACCTCAYGGAAGATAAGGAGTCTTTCATTGTTCCTAGCTCTTTGTTAATTCACTTTTAAGTACATGAGAGAGAGAAGGATCTTTCTGGTTGCTGTCTTGTTCTGTCCATCCTTCCTGCATGGGAACATGAGAGGATTTCACATTCATTAAAACTGCAACACAGCCTGGCTGAAACATGAGTTGGGCTGCATATAGAATAAACCACAGCTATATTACAATGACCTTTCCTGATTATCTTGTACTCTGTCACAAGTTAAATGAGGTCATTACTGATGTTACTGGCATTCCTCTTCCTTGGCCCACGACTTCAAAGACTAATGGGCCCCTTTTGTCACTGAATTCTTGTCAAAATGTTCAGTCCAATCAGACCCCTAATAACTGCACGCAGGGTAACATTCACAGATGAAAAGAACATGCAGACACATGCCTTATACATAATTAATCCTTCCAATGGACTTCATGAATTTCAAAATTACACAAAATGGAACAAATCCAACACAGAGTCTCCTGTGGGCTTATGAGGTCATGTATCCTGCCAGGAGGGTGAAAAAGCCTTATTCTAACATGGATACCCAGCAATGACTCGCACAACTTCATTAACTGATTTATTTTCTCTTCCTGCTGTCATCTCCACAGCTGTACCTGAGGGCTGACAGTGTTAATCAAGACACCTGTCTGTCACACCAGAAAATGAGCACCCAAAACTATCACAGGAGCCACRAGAGGTCCTGGCCTTGCTTTCAGCCCCRCTATCACCGAGGCAGCAAATCCTGYATCTGTCCAGTTCTAGTTATCCACACAACTAAGAAAGCAGATTTCTGCCCAGAAAGTTTTCATTCCAGCAAACAACCGAATGGGGGTGGGGTGGAGGGCAGCATTCGTTCTTGGAAGCCTGCAAAAGCAGCGGTTGACAATTTTCTTCCCAATGAAAAGTTCYCCTAATTGTGTGCTGGCAAGGCCGTGCACATGTGGCAGCCACATCAAGAGSACGGGCACTGGCACGGCCAGCAGCACGGCCTGCCGTGGTTTTTGGGCTGCTCCACGCCAACTGCGTGCTCAAACCCCGCTCTCAACAGGGCTCTGTCATCCAAACACACACCAGCACTGCATTAACAGCATTTCTGTTGTATTTGTTCAAAATCAACAATGCTTACGTCACAGTTTAACAACAACATCAGCATTTCCTCCTC
This sequence comes from Malurus melanocephalus, assembly GCF_030028575.1. Lineage (NCBI taxonomy): Eukaryota > Metazoa > Chordata > Aves > Passeriformes > Maluridae > Malurus > Malurus melanocephalus. The sequence continues at coordinate 403,607 of NW_026623570.1, forward strand.
CCTCCCAATTCCACATCTGTGTCCCCATGTGTTATTTCTGATAGGCATCAAAACATGCCAAACATAGCAAAAGGAATATTTTAGTTTGGACTTATCCCAATTTTATGRAGATTGTTTGGGGRAAAAAAAATAAAATTGTTTTCTTTCTTCATAAGTAGATTAATTTGTTCTAGAAATMTCAATATTTTCAATATAGGAAGCCACCATTCTCCTTCCAGCCAGTCTTAAAGTCAACAGACATCCACAAGTGTGAGGAAAAATCAAGCAAATCAGGGAAAAGAAGAAAAATAAAGTGGGAAACAGTCASAAAACCAGCTTTACACACACGAGGATTTTAGAAGCTGAGGTCTTGTAAGCAAAATAGCAGAAATTGATTTTTGAGACAGATTATCATAGAAAAGGAAGACTCAAAAGGTCAGCAAGTTCTTCCCCTTGCACAACAGTTGGATAAATATTTCAAGACTGCTCCTGATTGATTTCAATCTAATTTGTTGCTAAAAATGTACAGTAAAGGAAATTTGAAGCCTCCTTGGATACATCTTTCAGATGCTTCACAACTTTCATCATTTAATTTTCCTGGTATCTTACACAAATCAACTTGCAACTTTGCAGTAATTGAATCCAATTACTTTTTTACTCGTTCCCTCTGACACAGAGAAAAATGTCAATGTTCTTCTTGCAAGAACTTCTTACCTAGAGCAAAAGCAGCCAGCTCCAGAGCTCCATCACAGCCAGAGCCAATACACCCCCTTAGCTCTAAAGTTTCCTTTTATTTATCAGAAAGTTTAGAGCTCTGGTGTCACACTAAAGGACATCTGCATTTCTTCCCAGCCCCACTCTTTGTAAATCCCATACATCCTCTTTAAAACACACAGCCCCCAATACCAACCCCAGGGCTGACCATATGTGAGCCAAGTGCAGTCACAGCTACAAAGCTGCTCCTTGGATGTGCCCTCCACACCTTTTTTTAATCACACCAATTTTAATCATGAATTTGATGATTAAATGGGTCTGCCCCCATCCCCTGCCACCAGCCATGCACTTGTTTTACAGCCACTTAACCTTGACCAGATTTCCCTCCTTTGCCTACAACACAAACTGGCAACAGCCCCACTAAAATTGGGACCTACTGCATCCATTTTTTTTTTTTTTTTCTTAACCTATTGAACTGGTTTTCCAAGAAAGAARGAAAGAAACTGTTATGGCAAGATGCTTCTGTGTCCCATTTCAGATTTCAGCATCAGAATGGCTAAGGAGCTGTAACAAAATTTAAGGACCATTCTTGAAAGAGAGATGCTGGAAGTTCATCATGGGAAGAGTCTGAGGCAAAAGGATTCTGATGGAAAGATTTTGTATTTTTTTTTCCAGGGAGAGCAACGGTAGATAACTTTCTCCAAAACAAAATACAGCTTCCACTCCTAATAGAAATCATAGGAACTGGGTTTGGTACACACAAACCAGTTAAAACTATATATTTTKCCCTCAACAATTAGAAGGACAGARCTATAATCTGGAGTAACCACACATACATTTGCCCTGCAGCAATGGTATGTCAGTACAAGAGTCTGAAAAACAGTAGTTTATAGTAGTCTGCACTTAAATTTGAGGTTTTCAGTTTCTCAGTGGTTAGATCCAATTCAGACAAATAAATTCAGAAAACAAACATCAAAATACAGAAATTTGCAGCAGCASTGAGGTTAATACACTCCATAGTTATTGGATTTGTCACCTTCATGAGTGAAAAACAAAAGTCTGCGTTTTGAGAAGGAAGGTTTATAAAATTGACTCCAAGTGACTATGACACTTCTGCAGGAAAAGATGTTTTCAAAACAAAATCCACCCTGCGTGGAAAGGAGATGGAAGGTCATAAACCTCCCAGAGGAGCCATAAACAGCCCAAGATAAGGGCAGGGAATTTGCTGAAAGYGTGCTCTCGTGCTCAGCCCAGCTCTCCTTGCTGTCCTCTCCTGCAGATGTAACCTTGAAGGACACTGTCATGTGCCGCTGACTCATGGCAATGCTCATGAAAAATCAGCAGAGGGGTTTTTTCCTCTGCATCTTGTAATTCATCATCTGCTTTAATTCATACAGAAACTCCTGAGCAGTTCCTGGGAGCACACAGGGCCAAGCTCAGAGTCCTTTGGTCTGTGCAGTGGGTGCCTGACCCTCACATTCTGATGCATTTTTCTAATTTTGTAAGGAGAGGGTTCCACGCTTTGACATGAGAACACCACTGTCCATGGGCACCTTCCAAATTATCTCAAAAAACCCTTCCTGGGGTGGCACATACAAAATGCACTCTAGCCATGGATCTGACATTTCCTTCCAAACAGGCACATTTCCTTTCAGCCTGTCATAAATCTGGGGTAGCAGCATCTCTGTTCATTCAGAGATGAACAAATCACTGCAGATCAGAATTCTGGAGTGAGTGAAACCAGACACGTGAGAATCATCAGACAAACCCTCAAATTACTGTCCCCAACCAAACCATCTCTTTATTTCTCTGATGACCAGGAGTCCCCAACAGCTACTGACAGGTTTCAGATTAGAGTTTCTTCCACACCATTCACTATCCTGATGAAGCATTTCACTTCAGCATTTCAAAAGAGAAGCACCCATCCCTGCACAGATAGATGTTGTTATTGGGAATCTATCAATCGGCTTCATTTTGTTCCATCTCAGTCTCTTCCATTAAGGAATGTAAACCTCACATCTGAAAAGTCAGGTCTGGTGACAAAGTGACATTTTATAGCTATGCTGAGATGACCTAGAAAAAAAGCATCTCTTAATTGAAGATAGAAACCTTCAGTTCACTAACTTTTTAACACAAAAACTATAAACTTCTTTAAAAATACACACCACAGATACTTAAAAAGCTGAAGCCAGGTCAAGGCAAATGGCTAAATGTTTAAGTTCCATTTTAAAAGCAGATTTTTAACACCAAAACCATCAGAGCATTTTTCTGAGGAGCTGCATATAGACCTTAGATCAGATTATCTCCAGGGACCTGCTTTCCTTTCCRCTGCCCCTCTTTGGAGAATCTTTGAGGTTAAGCAAAAAAGAGGATCAGCCCCTGGATTTCCCCAGAGACCCTCACAAACTGCATAGTGGGGGATCTCAGGAGGCTTGTACACAAAGAAAATGCCAAGATTCAGCTGGAGTTTAATAGTTTCAAAAGGCTTTTAATGGGGCCATAAACAAAACACGTCACTGAGCACAGAGAATTGGAGCACCAGTCCCGTGCCTGTTTTCCAGCCACAGATTCACATGAAAATCTCCGGAGCCTGTGCAGGAGACAGTGGCTATTAGGCAACTATTTAGCTTTTTGTGCTGTGTTTATTTTGGGTGGAAAAGGTCATGTCATATAAGCAGTGACAAAATTACAATCTGGGAGTTTTGTCAGTACAACTACTCTTACACCAGTGACTCTTGTTGGAATAGCTCAACTGGCCAAAAATCACAAACCAGCCCATCTCTGCCCATCGTGGCTCTGTTAGCAGATGTCAGTAGTGTAGCACAGGCTCTGTTTGCAGAACTCTAACCACAGGTTTTCTGTTACAAAACACAGCCCTGAAACAAACCTGCAATCAACTCAAAAGTCAGAAAATGTAGGATTAAAAAAAAAAAAAAAAAAGTAAAAACAAGAAACAAAGTGACTGGCTCTTTGTTTCTTTTAATTTCCCTAATGGTACCAGATGAACTTTGGAAGTAGTCACATGGAAAAAAAGGTAGGGAATGAAAGCCTCCCAGTTTAAATTGTCAACATCATAATACCTCTGGCAGGAGTATAACATCTGCAGAGCTCAAGAATTGGAGGCCATTCAGTTGGAAACTTCTGCATGTGAGACTAAATTCCTGCCCACTTGTATTTGGGAAAAATCTGTGTGCCTATTTATTTATTTAAGRGAAGGGCTTGGTTTTATCTTTCAGGCCAATTGCCAGTCCTCCTCATTATGTTCTGCCTCTAAAAGTTTCTCCTGCAATTACAGAAGAAACTCTGTTCCCTCCCTGTCTTTAATATTGAAAATAAAACCCAGCTGAACCGCTCCAGTGATCCACTGTGATGGAAGGAAAGGATCTCAGGGAAATCTAGGACCTGAGAAGTCTTCTGATGGTGTCTTTTTTCACTTTACTGACTGTGAAAGGAGAAGGACAAGAATAATTAGACTTCTAATTGAGGTGAACTATTTAGAGCCTAAAGGCATGGTTGAGCAAAAGCTAAAACTCTCCTCCCTCCCTGGATGTATTTCTGACCCTTCCCTTGTTCTTGTCTGAATTTACAGTGAACCAATTTGGGGAGAAACACCAAAAGAAAATTAATCATCCTAAAAAAACCAATAGTTTGCTGCTGTCTTAACTCCCTGAAGCACCTGRGCAAGCTTGACCTGCTGCAAGGGAGGAGAGCTCCCAGAGCTGTGAGTGAATCTGTGTCTGTGYAGGGACAGCAGGACAGACCAAGCCTGGCTAAAACAGTCGTGGAATCAAACTCGAGTCAGATGGAGCAAATCCAGGCACTGTGTTCCTTTCAGAGATTATCTCAGCATCACCCTGTCCTTACAAAGTAAACTGAAAATTCTGCAGATGCAGATGTGCACATAAAGCCTCGTGTGATTTTTATTGCAGTTGGTACACGGGGTTTGACACATTCACAACAGGCATGTCCATCAGTGGGTTACACACACAATGAAAACTCTATTTGCCAAAGAGTTTTTGGGCTGCTTAAAAGGTTTAGGTCAAATTCATTCCACAYTTCAGGTTTTATTAAAAGCAAAACAAAGTCTTGTTTCCTTAAAAGAAGTTGTCAGTAGTAAARGCTATAGCCAAAAGAAATGTGTTCCTATTTTTTTAATAACAATGTGGTTGAAGCAGGAGTTTTTTAAAAAATATTTTCTTCTTGCATTTGAATCATTAGATCCAGATAGGAAGTCTAAGATTGAAAGGTTGGACAAATTGTTAATGGAAATGGAACTGAAGTCTCATTGCAAAATTAAATAAACAAGTGAAATAGATATTGCAGGATAGAAAAAAAACTGTGATGAGAACAAAACTGAAAATAAGAAGAAGTTGAGCAAGTATAGGATAACTTCAATCACTTGATGCAGGAGGAAATAGGCATGAACTAAACAAGAACTTTTCAAAGAGAAAATAGATAAAACATTAGAAACTGTAAATTTAAAATTAAATCAATGGAAAGCAACAAAATGCTGCAGGGAGCAGTTCAGATTACCTACAGGTAGAACCACGCTGAGAAGTTCACCTGCCCCTCCTAAAGGCCCTGAGATGTTAAATCCCTCTGTGCTTATAAAAAGGTCAGTTWTGAGATTTCACTCAGGTATTGAAATGCAAGCCCCTAATTAGTACTTCTGTAAAGCTCCTTTTAAATACTCTTATTCCAAGCTGAGTTCATGACACCTGCACCTTTGACTCAAGCCCCTCCTGTGCTGTTCATTCCAGCACATCAAAGCCAAGGCTCCAACCCACTGTGAGGAGCAACCCTAAACCCAGCCAGGGGAGATGCTGTGTGCAGGGCAAAGCCATCAACAGCTGCCAGGCCAAAATCGTGTTCCAGGCAGGACCTCTGCTGGGTCAACAGGCACTGCAGAACCCGATGGGGTGCTGAAATCAGATCTAGTCAAGTTTAGCTTTTGCAGGCTTGCTCAAGTCGTGTGTGTGTGGAGGATGGTATCCGGTAACAGCACCTCTGAAGAGCTCTCAGATGGAGAGCATCCTCACTCCAGCAGCCCGAACAGGAAGATGTTTATATCTCCTCTCATCTCCCATTCATCTGGATTTTGAACACACACAAGCCCGGTCTGGTTGCCAGGAAGGCGAAGAAAAGGTCAACAAACTCCTTTGCTGCAAGTTAGTTTGTCAAACTCCATTCTGGGCAGCGTGACTTTACATGTTAATGCRAGTGTTTGCCTGTGTGTCAATAGCCCCCATTGTGTGCATTTGTAACACAAGATTTATGGTAAAGCTCGCAACATTTTTCAGGCATAATAAGCGTTTATTCACCATCCCAGGTCTATAAGCAGAGGCCTGACAAGTAATTATTGACACATTGTGCGGAAAKAAAAGCGGTGGGCGAGCTGCTGTTGCGAATGGCAGCGTGGGTAGGGGGAAGGAGGGGCTGTGTCAAAGGAGTGACAGCCTTGGTGCCCAACATTGTCAAAGCCGACAGTGACTTGCACTGTTCAGCGTGCCTGACTGTATTTGTGCTCCCTGTCACCGGGGTGTGACATGCCAAAACACCGGCAGAGCTCCTTTTCTCATGCTAATGCTTTGTGATGACAGCTCTGTGATCCCCCGGCTGCGCTGGTGCTCAACAAGTCAAGGTGTGACAGGCAGCGGGGCCCTTTGTCAGAGGAGCTCTRCTGGCCTCAGCCAACACCCAAAATTTCTGCTGGGCTAGAACCGACCTAATGCCTGAGGGAACACTTGATACCTTAGGATTTTTAGTTTCTGYATTTTCATGTATCTGTGTTCTTGTATTTCTCTAGTACAGAGCTAAAGCTCCTGTTCTCCCATCTTTAGACAAAACAATTCCTCTCTGAGCCTGAATCCAAGGGCACCTCGCTGCCTCAGAGCCCCAAAATATGGAAACAACAGAGAATTGGGGGGAACAAGCTTGGGGTGGTTGACATCATCACCTGAAGGTGTCGTTGGGGAATTGAGGCCCAATATATGAATAAGACAGAACTTACAAAAGGAGAGGTTCTCATGACTCAGGGTCCATTTTGGGTGTAGCCTCAGGAGGAGGCTTTGTCTGCCCTAATGTACCAGGGGGCCTGTTAGGCCTGGATTGAAGTTGTCTGTTTTCATTCGCTGAAGTTTGACTGGCTTCTGTTTCAGGTGAGCCTGATTTTCAAGGCATCAGGCAGGCTTTTATTGTCTTAAGTCTGTGTCGTCTCTGTTTCAGATGAGCCTTGCTTTAGGCATCACACTCACACCCCACTGCCCTTCCTRGGGACACCAGCCGTGCCTGCACCTGAGAAACCTGGTCACCTGCCACACCAATTGACCCCACTGGTCATCATAGAGCCACCACTGGATGCGGAGCGAAGGAATCTGAAAACCCATTCCTGAGTCATTTCTCATGAGCTGGGGTTCAAATCTGCTTTTCTCTGTTGCACTGGGAACAACTTGTTAACTTCAAGCTAAGCCTAGGAAAGCTCTGCAGAGGTTTTATGGTGGTTTAGCACAACTAGTAAAYTGTGCTGGGGATTAATTCAGCCTCTGGACTGCCCAAGGTATCACCAGACAGGATTAGGATGCATTAGCAAAGCAGTGTGAAGGAAGGTTGCACGACGCCTACTTATATTGTACTTGGCTGTAAAACCCAAAGTCACATTAGCAGCAAGTTCATCCAAAACACCAAAGCAGCCCTAAAACCATATTTTATATGTGAAAGAAAGCTGGGCAGGAAAGGCCAGAGTTCARGCTGCCTAGACTAAGCAATGTGTTGGCTTCTTGGGATCTGGAGTTTGCAAATGGCTTGAAGACGTACACGAGCTTGGCTACTTACATGGAGCTTATTCAAATGATCCAAAACTCAATGATCAGCAAAGCTGGGCTAGGAAACTTGCCAGAACAGGCTTTTTCACAAGATTYATGGTGCTTCCTGCTTCTTGTTCCCAGGCATAACCAGGAAGTGAACTGAGTAAAAATGGAAAATATTTTTTAGAAAAGTTATGGATCTCTTTTTTCAAAGGTTAAAGAAGTTCACAGCAAAAAATTTTTGTGTCAGCTTTCAGACCTTTGTTTTCTTGCTTCTCCAAATTCTACCCACCAGCTGAGAGACAGATTATTATTCTGAAATGTTAACAGTATTGATGAGAAAGACAAAGAACAAGTTATCTGCAATCCAAAATCAAAGCCATGATATCAGAAAGCACAGGTTACTCGCTGTAATTATTTCCTCTCCCTGGGAATCAGGGATCCCCTCACATTAAGCATCCTGAACACAAAAATCTTCTCCAAAACTTCAGCATGCTAAGCATGGGCTGGTTAAAGGTGCAAGAGGAKGGTGGAGAGGAAGACTTGAATGAAAATTAGTATCTGCAACTCTAGAGGTTGGGATTTTCAAAGCTGTCAGTGACATCTGGAGACCATCACTGCACAGAGGTGCCACCATCCCAGGAACTCTCAGAGCAGATCTCCAATGTTCCCCATCTGGAGACCATCACTGCACAGAGGTGCCACCATCCCAGGAATTTTTAGAGCAGATCTCCAATGTTCCACTGCTCTCCCACCCCACGTGTCAGAGGCAGCTGAACTCTGATCTGCTGAGCAGCTGAGCCAGGGAGGGAAATGCAGCGCAGCAGGAGGGAAATGCTCAAAGGACCCTGCTGGAAGGGACTGGCCCAGCTGCAGAGCAGAGCTGGAGACCTCCCAAAACCCAGGGAGCCGTTCCTGCCATGGGGTTGAACCCAGCACACCCTTTGTGTCTCAGTTTACAGGAAGCTCAGGTGTCTGCACTCATCAAGAGCCTGAAGAGCAGCAGTAAGAGCTTCAAAAAGAGAGTCTTTGGTTTGACTCTTTGTAAGGAAAAGCCCCCAGACTTCAGTGTGATTGCACTGGCAGAGCCTGTCCAACAGAACCTGGAATTTTGCATTCTCACTCCTTGCTTTACCCAACATCTCAAGGTTTCTGTCCATCTTTGGCTGTGTTCCAGCTGCATGTGACATGTCCTTTCTCCTTGAGCAGGGTATTTGTGCTTCAGAGTGGATTTAGGTGCTGATCTAAGTGTCAATAAAGACTGAAAAGTTCCATGTTTTCTATCAGATGTTTAGCTCTTGGAGAATTAAAATACCTGTGAAAATTTTGATTTAGTCTGAGACTAGWTTCAACCGATTTGCACAGAAAGTACTTCCTAAAGCTTCATTCAGCCAGATCCTAAAGCTTCATTCAGTCTGAGCAGTTCAAACAAAGAAGGAAAGTTCTGAGATCAGTGCAGGCTGGAAACAAGCACTCCATGCTTGAKGGACCCCAGGTCTCCTTCTGTATCTGAGAGCTGACCTCCATTTTCACCTGATCTTCCAGCCCTCACTCTTGACTAGAAGTACCCTAAGCCCAATGGTCTTTCCCTGCTTTCACTGCAGATCCCATCATTCCTTTGACTTCTGAAATTCTCTCTTTTCCAGCAACGGGCTCGGATCTGTGCAAATAATAAATTGCAGTGAACCACCAGCTAGGCCTGCCCTTTCCACTCCAGTACTTCCACACACAGAGAAATTCATTTGAGGCTCTGAAGGGTCTGCAGTGATATCTGTACCTTTCCTTTTGCTGGCATCTCTAATTTTAGGTTTAATCTAATCTCTACTTTTAGGTTGATCTTTGTTTTCATGAAGACTGAACTCCACAAACWGAATCAAAACTGCTAAAAACCCTTTCCCTCTCTTGACTGTTTGCGTGTTTGTCTTCTCCACCCTCCCTAGTCTGAATTTCTTAGATAACACATCCCAAATGCTAGAGATTTCAGATGGGCCAATGCACAAATTCCTGGCACTTGTAGATTTTCTTGGAGAGGAAATGGGAGTAATGAAGAGAAGGTGTAAAAGTGTAAAACTCAGAGGAATAAAATCATCCAATAGAGCTCACCTGGCCAGGGCCCATCAGAAACACGAGATTCTGCAAGTCTCCAGCAACTCTTCAATGTGCTGGGACAAATCTGCTTTCAGCTGYTTGGAGCTGCTCTGCTAAATTACCCTGCTATTAGATACTCAATTCACATTTTCAGTGAGACCAAACTTTGCAGTTAAACCTGCCTCAACCCTTCCTAGAGGGGACAGGAAGGGAGGGTGTGGGGCAATGCCATCCTGGGAGAGCTCAGTCTGGTTTTGTGGACTCCAGCACAGCCCGTGGCCACAGCTGGTCAGTGTGACATCAGCCAGAAGCCCCTCTTTTCTGTAAACAGACAGAAAATATTTGCCACATAAATTGTGGTAAAGGAAAGCCTTTGATTTAGCCTTATCTAYTTTCATTTAATTAATGCAAAGGTTCCAGGACAAGAGGATATTTTACTGTAAGTGCTGCTTTTGGCAAGGTTTGCATTGCCACTAAAACAGGCTGGCAATGGGATGACAGTGCTTCTGTACTGGTAATGTCACAGCCACACYTCACCAAGCTGCCTTGGGGCCAGCAGGAGACTCAGAATTACCAATTTTAACCAAATCCATTATGGCCCGAGGCAGCTCACCCTGCCCATCCACAGGGAGAGGCACTGCCCACCAAGAGAACAGCCAGCASCAGGTGCCAAACACAAAATCTGCCCTGGAATTTTGCAGGGAATTTTGACAAATGTGTCCTTGTAGTGCCTGGTGACATCAGCAGGGCTGAGGTGGCACCAAGTGGGCAGCCAGCTCCTGTCACCATGGTGGGTGGTGGACAGCCAGCCCTGCTGGGCTCTGCAGCAATGAGGGGAACAGTGCAATATCCAGGGCCAGGAACCCTGGTCAAAAAAAAAGCTGGGCTTTTGGTGATTGAACTGACCAATTCCCAGGCTCAGGGAATGTTCACAAGTGTGTCTTTAGTCTGCCTAGGTTTAGGCATCAGTTTAAACTGTACAAATGTTATTTAAACCTCAGGGCTTGCAATCAGAATTATGTTTACTACGCTTTAGCATAAATCTGCAATTTAACACTCTCTGAAATTTTTCACCTCTTCTGGATTTTGGTGGTATCTCCATCAGCATGGTACAAACCATAAAACTATGTAGGAAAAGGAAAGTGATCTYTTCCCCTAAAGTTATGGCATCCATAARCCAGAGAAGGCAATGAAAGAGGGGRTGCAGAAGACAAAAACMTTTCCAAACCCACAGTAGGAGGACAAACAAGARCAAYACCCAGGTCTTCCRAATCTGAGGTCACAAACCCATACAGACATGGGCACACAAATGCAAAGCATGAATGTATACTGTGGGTACATACATATGTATTACCAGAAAAAAACCAAAGATCTAAATTCAAATAAAACTTGCATAAAATTGGATAATTATTGACATACTGAAATAATTTCAAAATCAATCTCAGGAAAATTTAATGGCTGGTTTAAGCTAAATGAAATCCAAACAAATTGTGATTCAGTACACATTTGAAGCATTCTCTTGACTTCATCTCTACCCTGGAAGGATGCAAATTGTTTTGGTTAAGGCATCTCRGTGTTTTGGGCCCAAGCTTACTCATATTTAGTGATCCTAGTTTGAGTGGATCTGATTCCAAACTTCTTTGTGCTATATACATATTTGCCACTAACTTTTAGGTATTTTTTTGAATTTTCAGGAAGACTGAAGTCAGTTTAGAGTTCATATTTCACTCTTGGGAATGACAGGATCAGCAGGARAACAATTCATCAGACTAAAACTCTGACTCGGGACCATCCTGGATTGATAGTTCCTGTCAGAGTTTTGGGTATGAGCTGCCCCAGTGATGTTCCATTGTTTTGGGAACACAAAAAACACATCACACAGCCCTGGAAGCCTCCTGGTTTATAGGTGAGAGCCTTTGAGCCTCCACAGAGGTCTGAGACAGACCCTCAGCCACCCCAACACCACCAGAGCCATTCCTGAGGGGGTCTGGAGAACAACTCAGACATGGAATCAGCTGCTCCCAAACCTTCCCTYRCTGCAGTAGATGAGCAGRATTTGAGASATCACGAAATACATGAGTAGAAACAAGTATTTGTGTTCAAGAGGAGGAAGATCGAGTGTCCAACCACAAATATCTGGTGAAGAAAGTGATATTCCAGTTTCTTTACTAACTCATTGATTTCTCAAGTAAATAAATCCATTTTGTCAGTTCTATAAACACATTTTGTGGCCCTACCCCATTGCCAGGTCTCATTTCCCTGTTCCTTTTAATAACACCACACCACAATCTAACAGTGATCAGCCTTGCAGAGAGCCAGCTTCTCCCAGGGTAACTTTTAGGGGGTATAAACTTGCAAAGATCAATTTTATCAGCACTGAATGTAAAYACATCTCAAGTTAGGAGCCCTCCAAGCCCTGCTCATCTATTCTATTTTTCCAGAAAGCAAACGACTTTGAAACGCTCTCTTCATCTGTCACAGTTATCTGGCACCTATTTACATGCAAATGTAATAAAGTGGTATTTGCAGTTAAAGACAAGATCACTCTAACCTACTTGTCACAGAATCGGTTTCCTTTTAGCAACCTCTTTTTTTTTTCCTTTAAATAAAATTATTCCAAAAATATTTTCACATGTTAGAGAACCTTGATGAATAGGCCAGGCCAGTCCAGTGAGTCTTGGAAAKGAAAAGGGTACCAGAAAAACTCTTYGGGTTAATGCAGTCTGGACAGATGAATGGCTGATCTATCTTTAGGCTGATCCAGCTTCTATCAAGTTCAAAATAAGGGAAGGCAAACCAAGGGCATCCTTCCCCCTTCATGATTATACATTTCCTTTATTCAGCACAGCCCTCCCCTCACGCCCCCATGGAAATATATATTAAATAGCATAAGTTTCCCAAGCATAATAATTCACTTGTAAACTTCTAGGAAATTCCATTAGCACAAGCCCTTCTTTAATTTAGCTTCACAACATATGGTGCACACAACAGCAGTACCACTTGTAAAAAAATAAAAAAAAAGAAACCTTTCAAGTTCAACTTCTAGCAGGATTTTGGGGAAGATGGAGAGACATMATGAGAGGGAAGAACACTGATCAGCACACACCAAAAGCTGCAAACCATGCCAGGAATTCCAAGATGGCTCAAAACATTTTATACCTTCTAGTGTCTAATTTATGACAGCTGATATAATTGTTAGCAGGAGGAAACAGCTGGATTGGTCAAAAGGAGTTTAAAGGTTTTGCTTTCGTGAAAGTTTTGCTTCCATTGACAGAACTCTCCTTTTCCTCAGTGAGGTGTCATTTAAATTGAACTCTTGTTGATGGCAAGAGTTCTTGTTGGAAATTTTGCCATAAAGCCTTTCCTCACATCCTTATGCTCCTGGAAATGCCCTCACACAGAAAATACCCATGATGGGACTGGACCATCTTCCACCCCACTCCAGTGCTTTACTGCTGCTCCTGTCCTGTCCTGCCCTGAACTGAACTGACAGCCTCAGTGTTAAATGCTTTTTCACTACAACGATAATAAATTAATTAATTTTAATTTTATCCATGCCAGCCTGAAGAGTTCCAGAGTAACAGCACAATTCAAGCTCACAACWGACCCAACCTTCCAGCTGCGAGAGAGAACAACTTGGTGTTCCACACAGTTCCTTAAAAAAAAAAAAAAAAAAAAAAAAAAAAAAAAAAAACCAACACAAAAATGATACAGAAATATGAATTAATGTTTTTCTGCTTATCTATTCCTTCAGTGGTTGTTCAGTCTTCCTGGCTAGGACAGTTCCATATACATTTAAAATATCAATCTAATCTGCCCAAAGAGCTATTGATTTATCAGCTCCATCTCGGTGTTGCTATTGAATGTCTTCAGAAATCTGCCAAATATGTCTATCCTTTCCACAGCTTCTATCAGTCCTCCAGCCTCAATGTCAGCTCATCTATTGATCCAAAAGCAGTTCTGCTCTTCCAGTCTACTGCTCTCTCTCCTCTCCTCATATTGTAGATGTGCTYATAATTGGTGCATAAAATTTTGGGGTAATGCTTGTGCTCCTTCCCCAGCAACAYTCAGCTCATCAGTTCCTCTGAAACAAAACTTACGAAAGCAAACCAAAAGGGAGGAAAGATTAAAAGAGAAAATATTTTTTTTTTAAATATATAAAATAAAGAAGGAGAAAGTGTATCTATACCCAGGGTGTATTTTTATTATTAATTTCAGTGAGCATTTAGATGAGTAGCCTAACCCTGCTGGAGATTCTGTTCCTACTAATACTCAAAAGAAGTTCAGAACTTCTTTCAGCCTTCCTTGCACAATTCCAGCTMTGTGTGATAGAGCCTATCCCATCCTTTGTCCATGAGCCTGACCCAAGGCTCTTAAATAGATATCTTTCAAGTCATAATCATGTTTCTGTCCACACTTATTGTGAAAAGACACTTCTGCCACAATTCAGGCACAATATGCACAAAATATCTCAAGTGATGGCTTGAGGAATAGTTCACACATGATTGGCTGCTATTTCTGACTGCAATTAATCTTTAATTAACGATTATTCCYCGCTTGCCCATGTGTTCCAGTCACCTATTGCTTCCCTGCCAAACTCCTGCAGGAGCACAGGGCAGAGAGGGGAGCTGTCACTTGTCCCCATCTGTGCTGCTTTATGGAGTCAGTGACATCTGCAGACCTGGCAGGGCAGCAGCCCCAGCAGAAAGGAGCGGCTCCCACCCGCGGGATGTTTTCATACATTATCCTGCTGATAGCAGACAAGGGCCTCGAGGAGCTAGCTGACAGCAAACAAACTCAGCTTCACCTCTCCTCCCAGATTCCACTTTAATGTTCAATTCTTGGCTTCGTTAAGAGCCCAGAGTCTTTTGAAATTAGAATTTGGTTGACCAGATTTTTCATKAGTGGCATTTCCTATGAGCAAATGCCATATGAAACCAGACCTCACTTCAAGGAAGAGTTTCACAAGCCTCACAATTATTCTGCCTGCAAAGATGCAGAGGGGCAACAACCCCTGGGGTCATCTCCCCAGCAGCCTGTTACTCTCAGAACATGCACTTTTTGGGAATGCTAAGTTAGGCAGGCAAAGTGTTGGTGTAACTGCAGTTTAATTCAAGAGCAGCAAAGGCTGTGCCCCACCATTTCTGCTTGGGGGAGTAAATAAACAAAAAAGTACCTGGAGCTGTTGGGATATTTTCTAAAGTGAAGCAATAAGTTTGATTAAATCACAGAACAAACACTTATAAAGCTGAAGAATTAATCAACTTCTGTTTCTAACCCCCATTGAAYAACTTCTTTGACTAAAATGCAGAGCAGTCAGAAATCAACTGTGAAATGCACTGTTGGGATTCAGTCTTAACCTCGCATATTTAGAATTTCCAAAATATTGACTAAGGATACTGTATTCAAGTCTGTGATTTTTTCATAATTTCTTTTTCTAAATCAGTTAAGTTATTCTGATAGAAATTTTATTTACTTTACTTACTAGAAATTTATTTACTAAAAATTTATTTTTATTTTACTTGTATTTTTATTTATACTTGTATACTTTCTCTGACATAATCTTGTCACCACGAATGCAGATCTGAACATTTCTTTAAAAACCAACATTGTATAATTGTACCTGTAAAGGATTCAGGACTTAAAACTATAACAGTATGTTTAAGGCAGTTCTCTAATGGTTCTCTAATGCAGAAAAAGTTGTAAGCTGTGTTTATAGGCTGTGCCCACTGCAGTAATCTTGTGCTTCATTGGGACATACACAGAGCTCTTTACAGGATCAAGGCCTCCATCAAGTAGTTTATACACATTAGTAGAAATCTCTTTGCACAGAATCTTGCAGCTTATGGCAGAACTGAATCCTTAAACTATGTTCCCCGAACCCAAAGTTTATATTTATTGCTATATCTTCTTTCCATTGCACTAACTAAGCTTCTTCAAGTGAAATCACCTTTTTGGTTTTAGTACAGAAATTCCAAAAAGGCAATACAGTTCCTTCAGAGGTAAGACTAACAAGAGAAGTAGCTGGCCCTGAAGAAAGGGAAGGCAAACCTGCATGGGCTAAACATTTTTTTTTTTTTTTTCCCTGAATTTTAGGACTTGGTAGGAACATGCCCCAAGTGAATTACCCTGTTATTGTAAGGTAATGCTGCTAATGCTGCAAACCTGATTGGACATGAGTASAATCAATAGAGATAAGCAGAAGCAGCAGCCAGATTTCTTGAATAAATGAATTCTTGCAAGCTACTTGCTCAGCTGCTCCATCAATGACAAAACTCCCATCGATTTCAGTGGGAAATAGGATCAGGCCCTGATTTCTGACACTGCTGGTACAAGGAGTCTGTTATATAACAGGTGATAGGCAATGAATTAGAATTTAAACTATATATTTAAAAAAAAAACAACAAAGAAACAAAACAAAAAAAAACAAACCAAAAAAAACCCCCATGTTTCTTCATCCTCAAACTTCCATGGTCCCCTGCCCTACAATTAATCATGTCTAATAATAATCTTTCCCAAAACTGTAAAGCAGCAGAGCAAAATGGCAGTGCCAGCACTGCGGTTCAGATCTCACAGCCTTCATTAATAAACCTAATACAGGCACTGGAGTATTTCAGGAGCGTGAGTTACAGACTAAGGAGTTTGCTTTGGGTGTAATTTTATGTGYTGGTTTCACACAAAAGTAATGTATTTATTCCAGAATATCTGCCTTTGTGAAAGTGAAAAAGAGAAATTAAATCCCTATTTAATCAACAGGCATGGTGCCAAGTTTAATTCTTCCACTTTACAAGTCGAACACCCTTGGAGCTGCAGAAATCTTGACTTGTGCCCTGAAACTGCTCCTTCCACAGAAGCAGGAGGCCAACACGTGGCAAAACTGAAACCTGAAACTAGGCTTGCCAAGCCCAAAGTTTGTATTTGTTTACATTGTTCAGACAATAGCCTTGGGGTGAGCAGCCACTCACCTTTGTGGACAGAATTAGTAGAGGAATAAATGGATGTAAACTCAAAACAAATCAAGTTTCTCTTGCTTTCTGCAGTTGTCAGTAAAGACAAGTCTTGAACAYCTTGCCCTGAGTGACATTTATGTGAAGAAGAGTAAAAGATGAGAGTTCTTATTCTACCTGCCCAGCTGATCACTAACTGAATTAGAAGGGGTTAAGTAAAGCTGTGTTATCATCTCAAGAGAGAAAGAGAAACCCCAGACAGCTCCAAGTCACACACAGCTCAGAGYTGAGCTTCAGAACAAGTCCTGAAAGCACTCTCCTCCCACTTGGAACCTCCCTCTGGCTGATGAAAAACCATCTCTGCAGCAGCTGCAGAAATCCACCCCCTGGAAGATCAAAGATAATTCACTTTTCTGCTGTCCAACAGATGCAAGGATCAGAACAAACATGGGGCTAACATGGAAGGAACAGGGGGCAAGAGGATGGAACAAAAGATAAGCAAAAGAGCACAGAAGAACCACCAAGGTGTTGGAGGAACAGACCAAGACACTCCTTAGTGAACACTCTCTTCTTGTGTGAGAAGAGGAAATTTTTACTAAAATGCATTTAGTATTATTGCATCAAATACTGCCATTGATTACAAACAAACAAAAAAAAAA
>NW_026623570.1:420866-433580 GCF_030028575.1 Malurus melanocephalus
AAAAAAATAGGAAAAAACAAAAACAAATACTACAGTAAACAAAACAGGTCACACATTTCAAAATAGCTCTGCATCACAAAAACTGTTTCCAAGTCTGTGGTAAAATTCCCACTAAGTTCCTTAGAAGCTGAATCTGGCTAAATGTGAGAACTTCTGAGAATCCTTTGACATTCATAAGAAGGTTTTTAGACATATCCAACACCAGAAACTTAAATTTTGGTGTTTGTTTTGAAGCTGTTCTACATTTCTCTCRTTGTTTTTATTGCTTTTTTCTTTAAAAGTTATCAGATCCTGCTAGGAAAAAATCAACTGGAGGCAATGTGAATGTGAAGCAAATGGGGTACAAAAATAGAGGCCAATAACATACTTTATACTATCCCTGGGGCACAAGAAGATGTGTCCAGCAGTGTTTTGGATTAAAAATAACATTTTGAAGCAACATGAATAACCCAAACACATCAAAATGCAGTTACTTTAATTCACAGTTCTAATGKTTTTATTTATTTCAATTAAACCATGATGGCTCTAGTCCATTACCTAGTTAATAATGTGAATTAGAGAGCATCAGTTAAACACTGCTGCTTGCTATTTTTCTAAAAGTGTSCAGCACTCATTTGTCAGGAACGTGGTGTTGTTTGCATGGATTCAGCATGGTTTAACATGTTTATCATATGATCTGTCAACTTTTGATTCTTTTCTTCCCCTCCTAGAAAAGGACCAAGTCTAGAAACAATTCCACTGTCTCAGAAAAAAAAAAAGAATTCCTTAAGGATTTGGCACAATCAGGCAATACTCTTAAAAACACATCTGTTTTTGTCTACACAAACCAATATTCTATTTAAGGCTTTGCTAAATGCTGTCACTGCCTCTCCTCCAGCACACACTGTTTTTTTGCAGTATTCTGGAAGCCTGGAAAGGTTTAGCTCCAGAACAGGTGTTTTCTTTCAGAGAGTTTGCAAACAGTCTTATCTACCCTCTCACCTCAGATGGGAAACCATACAAATCCAATCGGACTGGAGTGAAAATACAGTTGTGAGAACTGAGGCTACCTAACAAAAGTGAAAATCACGGAAATGCAAGGATTTTCTACACAGCTACACTTGACATAATTGGGGTTTTTTGAACTTCTGGAGCCCTACACTTTGTTATACCAGAAAACAGATATTTTGCTTCTCATTTTTTTTTCCCCAGAATAAAAGACTTATTTTGAGGAAAAAAATTACAGTAGAGATAGTTCAGTGTGAAGAAACTGCTTGTAATGTACTTTCTGCCATGATGGACCGAAGTAGTACTCTCCAAAGTAGGAACAAGAGAATGCAGGAAGGCCTCTCCATAACACAATCATGGGTACAGGAAAAGGAGAAAAAAATATATAAGAGCTTGAAAAACCTTAAGATAATCTTTGTCAGGCTGCATTTGTGCATTTTGTGAATTGAGCTTATTTCTTCAGACATCCTATTTACATGCTGTTTGTTTCCTCCTTTTAATTATTACACCCTCAACACACCTATAGTTCCTTTGCTTTTACCTTTTTCTTGAGCAGGAAACAAATTGAAATGGGCTCAGAGGCTCCTGGTGGCAGTCACACATCTTTTCTTGTTTGTTCATCTCTCCTGATGTCCCTCCTCTTTGATCCTGTGGAGACACAGGGAAAATGGAGAGGAGGAATCAAAAAAAAAGTTCTAATTTTTCTCCATCTATCTAATTCTTTGAAACATGAAAACAACATTAAAAATRGATCTGTAACCTGCAGATTACCAGGAATTACGGAGAGTGGGTGTGAGTTTTCTCTCTGTCATCCATCCTACAGCCCTGGGAGAGTACAGGCCATTTCTACCCCTTGTGTTCCAGTTCATGAAGTCTCCCTTCCTCTGCTTTTTCCTCCCTAGCCTCTCATACCCACACACACTCATTCTGCCCTCTGAACCGAAGCAATGACCCATTCCTTGTGATTAAATTAGCGTAAGTAATAAGATATCATAGAGCTGATTGATTTCCCTGGCAATAGTTATTAACCAGCTCAATTCAGAGGAAAGCAGAGCCATTATTCTAAACATTGATTCCTGGACAGGGCTGCAGGAGAGGAGCGTGCTCAGATGGATGGAGTGTGCATGCAAACAAATCTCAATCCAAACCCTGAAAAAGGGGAAGTTTCCAGTCCCAGGCAGAGGCACAGAATCAGGCATCCCTTCGAAAACAAGAGATGTGTTGGGTGATAAAAGGGACTGTCTGCAGGATGTGCTGAAATTGCCAAAATTATGAATTTGTTTCAAGGCAGCAGAGACTGAAATTTGTTTCAACAAGGCAGCAGCCACTGGGGATTTAGGATAACCAAACTGGGGAGTTTCAGTTATTTTCTCATGGCTGACTCTTAAGGAGCTGCACCTCTCCCAGAGCCTTGGCTGGTCCAAGCACAAAGACTGAGAACACCAGCTCACTATTCAGACTCAGCCCTKCTTCCTCTGCACCCGCTTCTCAAGCACTTTCTGTGATCAAAACCCCCCTGGAGGTCCCTTCTCCTGCCTTCAGAGTTATTTCTCAGCTGCTCCCTGCAGGATTTCATCCTGCACATCACCACAGCACAAAGGACTGGGGATGAAATTCTCCTTTTCACTCTGAAAGAGCAGTGCTGGCTCTCCAACWCAAGAAGCCCAGATTGTTCTGTAGTATCCAAAGTCCCAAGAGAAAGGAGAACCAAACTGCTCTGGAAGTTCCTGACTGTGCCCRGAGCATGGGCTTCCTGAGCCAGGAATTTATTGTGTTTCGCAACCCTATCTAGATTTTTCTTCTATGACACAATCCAGTAGTTTTTGARCCCAGGTGAACTTTACAGGATCTGTGGCCTGCCGAGGCAAAGAGTTGCATAGCTTAAATCTATTTTTAAGAACTTCTATCTTTTTATTTTGACTTTTTCCAATGGTTTATCTCATTTGAAGCCTTCCTGGGTCRTGTAAGGCAGCTGGAGCTTACTGTGTGGAGGGGAAAGGTGAGTATACTGAGTAACACAAAAAACACATGGTGTGGGTACCCTGAGGAAAGCAGACTGGTGTAAACTGCAAAAAAAACCCTTGGCAGAAGTCAGAGGAAGTCGGTGGAGTGGTGAATGTAGCAGTCATACATCCAAGCTATTAGAAACACTAAGTATCAACAAATAGCCCCACAGTAGTTCAATTTACTGCCATCGGTTTCAGTTCTGGTCCAAATAGCTCTCCCCTCTCCTGGAATTGGAAATGAGATGTATTACACTTTAAAGAATCTGTGTGAGTGTATGCRTGCCTATGGGACTTTTTCAAGTCACTTATTTGTCTGAATGCCATTGATTTTTCTCCTAATTGTTATTCACTATGCTAATTTCCCTCACAAATCTCACATGCTATTGATCAAAAAGTAATAAACTCTCCAGCAAACAAAACAAGCATTATTGCAATGTTGGGAAAACATCATTTAATATCAATACCATATTTACAATTATCTTTAACCCAAATTTCACCCGAGATGYAATGCATAATCAAAATCAGAGAGCTACAGGCAAAAGGGTAATATTAAAAGACTCCCWCTAGGCTATTTTCTGGTAGATTATAAGAAGAAAGGCTGAAACAGGACAATCTCAAACAGTTTAAGATACACAGCCAATGCCAGAAATAAATGCTGCTGAATAAAGAATATTTTCCCTAGCTCATGTCCCTTCTGTTTTTGGAGACAGCCACCATGAGGACAAAACTAAAGAAAAGGCAGCACCAATGTGTGTGTGCCAAAATACCAACCTGTGGAGGATCAGGTCTCATTTAAATGGTGGTTTCTGCATTTCTTTTTTTTTTTTTTTTTTTTTTTGATAAGGACACACTGGATTCAATCCAGTTTCCAGTGTCTGCTGATTTTCCTCCCTTTGAGACGTAATGGCAGTAGTAATAAAGTGATGGGAATTTATGATCATTGCAGTCCTGAATCTTGTTCCCAACATTAGGAAATCCCCCAAACTATCAGTTTTCCTTTTACCCCCATAATTTAGTGAATTTTGCCTTTAATTTTCTTCATTTTAGCCTGAAAATTATTCCTCTTTTTCTTCTCTACCATGCTTCCAATGCAAACTGCAGGCAAGTTACTGCAAAGTCAATGAACTCAACCTGGGGTAAAGAGCTAAGGAGAAGATCAGACTCTGTAGGAGACCAGAGAATTGTCCMAGTTGTTAAATCAGAAATATATTTATTTATCCAAATAGAACACATCCAGCTCTTCTTTTGTTTCCTCTATCCCTGAAGTATTTCTTGGTAGAAAACTGACAGTTCATGTTTCAGCTCACTTTGCCCCTTTGTGATGAACTCAGGAGCTTCAYCCTGCACTGGGTGTAGTGAACTGGGTTTGGTTGCTGATTGCAGACAGAAAAAAGCTTTACTGGGAGAGACACAAAATAAATCTGAAAGGTTGGAGGGTAGGGCAGCTGGACAAGAGCAGGACACACAATGCCAGGAGCACGACACATAGTTGTGGGGAATTCAAAATCTGATTGAAATCCCACAAGGTATCTTTATTTGGCACCATGTCTCATCTTTAATTTCAGCATGGTGGTGTCTCATATTTGGGTCCGAATCTTCAAAATTCAGAGAGCTCATGTGTTCCAGTTCAATCCTACTCTAAGGGAATCTAAGGTTCCCAGTAATTTTCCTATAGTTTTCTCTCCCTGCCTTTTCTGGACACTTTAAAATCTCTCCTTTACCAGTCCAAGCACACTCAGATTCAAGGATATTATTTCCAAGTTGCATATTTCCAAGAGCTACATGTCACAGAACGTGACGAACACAGAAATCTGTAGCGTGGGTGGATTTGTGAAAGAAGAGCTTTTGAGTGTGGCCTGCCATTCAACTCTGCACCTGGCAGAGAGGGAAAACAATCCCAGCCAGCCAACTCAAACAAAACAAAAAGCAGGAATGGAATCAGCAATCTCAGGGCAACTCTTGCCACAGCCCTGCTAAAGTTTCACGAATCCCAYGTTCCCTGCAGCTGGAAGAGCAGCCAGCTTTCTGTCACTAACCAAAGCCACCAGAGTTTGTGGGACTGGGTATCTCCAAAATGAGGATTATTGAGGTCTGTTCCCTCCCTGGTGCAAAGTGGCACTGTGCCAGCTGTGACACACCAGCCAAGGATCCAGTCCGTGATTTTTTGCATCTTAATAGGCAGACRTGGAATTATTTTGCCTCTGCAATTATTTCTGACTAATGCCTGCCATTAAACCTCTTTGCATCCAGCACACCCCTGGGGGGGGGAAAGTAGGTGATTTGTCTGGTGATATCAAGTTGCCAATCAAAACAGGGGTTATTAATATAAYGCTGAAAAATTTATCTAATTAATTTAATAGGATCTGAAATACACATTCCGCTCTGCACACACCCACTTCAGTAGTATTTTGAAAATAAGTCAATTTTTGGAACAATCTGAAAACAGTGTTATTAATAACATTCAGTAAATTGATGGCACACCCTTCCTTGGATGGCTATGTTCACTCCTCACTCCATTTCAAAACCAGATGTAGAGGAAATWAGCAGCCCAAGAATGGAGAAGGAGAGATTTTTTGAGATTCAGGGAAGGACTTCCATATGATATTGGTGAAAGGACTTGATTTARGGAGACCAGGAAGAGTTAGCAGCAGAGAGCACAGCACATGTGTTCTTTTTTACCTTTATAGAACAGAAACAAAGAAACATCAGGTAAAGATGAATGAAAACAAATTCAAAACCAATTAAAAAAAAATCTGTTTCCTATGCAGCCTACAACCAAGTATGGAGTTGATTGCTTCATATAAATTATCACTGATTTAAGTATTTATAAAGACCCAAAAAGGATTACTCATTGGCATCAATAATCAAAACAATAAGCTACAATAAAAACTTAAAAATATGGTTGGACAAATGCYAATTATTAACTGCCTGAGATAAAAAAGACCTCACTCGTGCAAAATGCAATTCCCCAGTTATAGGGTATCATGTAGGGTTTCTTCTGAAGTGTCCTGGCTGGCTACTGATGGAGGCAGGATATTGGATTAGAAGGTTTATGGATCCCATTCACTGAGGCAACCCATCATTCCTCATTTGGTGATTCTGGGGGCAATCACTGAAGTACTGCAGGGCTGCCCATCAGGGAGGCACTGAAACGGGCATGAGGAACATTCTGAGCAAAGATTACATAAAGATTAGATATGTAGAAATAAGATGTTCCTTTTTGGTTGAAAACACCATTTCACACAATGGAGGAAGCTGAAGAATGTCTGTGCCGTGCTGCTGCTCCTCAAACTTTGTTAAGTTCCATCACTCATCATCTTGACCAAAATTTGGCAGACACCAGCTCAGTTTCTGATCCTTCCTGGAGCAATCAGATCCTCATTGGGAGATGTTATTCACTGAAAGGTTTAAACACGGCCAGAACTCCTCATTCACTGAGGGTCACGCTCAGAGCTGGGTGCTGCTCAGCGAGGATGATGTCCCCCTGTCACACCAAAACACTTCCCTTTACATTAGACATGAAAGAACATTTCCTAAAATCTTYAGAAGGCAAGGAAAGGAGACACATCCACTTCTTTTGCCTGCAAAACTCTGCTGCATGAGGTCGCTGAGAAATCATGTTCCTTCACCTTCCCAAAATCTGCTGTCTCCCTTGCCTAGAACCTGTGACATGTCCACAATCACCCCTGCTAYAGAGTGTGGGGTTATTTCTTCTTACTGAACCAACTTTTTTTTTTTTATTTTTCCACTCCAAATTCAGTCCTCCTTGGTCAAAAGTTATCTTCAACACAGTTTAATAGCAAGAAACATTCCGCAAAGGCTGCACAGCATTATTTTGTTCTTAACATACTGGGAAATGAAGTGTGTGGGTTTTGGATTCTAGGATCCAGACCATCTGTTAAACCTATCAGAGGTTTGAATTCTAATTTGCTGTTGATTTAAAAATAGTCCCAGCATTACCCTGTCATTTTCTGTAAATTATATATTATTTAGTTTGCCATTTTTAAATATTATAGCGTCTTCTTCTCTCTTCTCCTCTGGTTTAATTTAGATTCCTTATCATCTGTACTGGTACCATTTTTCCCTCCCAGTAACTGATCCTTGCCTCTGTTCCATGCCAGGGAACCTACCTCATTACACACAAGTTGGCTCAGAAACTGAGACTAATGTTGTCATCTGAACACAACTTTATCACTGCTGCAAGATGTCTCCTGTGTTGAAAACCAGCAAAAATCCATTTATTCTGTTTATTTCATCTGCTTGTCTATAGTTACCACACTAATAACATGTCTCCCAGTAATTTTTCTTACCATTTAAATGACCAGCAATTAAGGTATCACTGCCACTGTACTGAACTGACAAGCTTTGGAAAAATTTTCCTAGACAGTCACAATCTGCATTTTTCRGAGTGAAGATGGGTCTCATTCTCATATTTTATCTTTAACAAACACTCAGTACATATCATTGTGGGCTCTGCCATGGTATTTTCTTCTCAGTCCATCCCACAATCTTAAATGTGGCCTRTTTTCTCAGACTATAAACTAAAGGGCTTCAATTTGCTTCTAAAGAGRGTGCAAGAAATTAGTCCTGCCCAATATAATCCTGTCTTTTTCGGCTGAAAGGGCCATCAACTCGAGAAACAAAAACTGTTGGTTTTGTTGTACTGCAGATTACCTGGATGCTCCTGTAACATTCTTTAGGAATTCCTTTTATTTGTAATACACACATCACAGGGATTAAAGTTGCTGTTTTCAAGCTCTGGTTGCAGCAGAGTCCAACACAGGCTCATCCCACAAACAGGAGCAGAAACTGGAAGTGATTTAGATTTAAGTAAAACCTGATACTGCAGCTCCCCTTTGGCTCAGCTGAGCGAGGGGTGGCACAGTAGGGCTTTGTGAAAATCAGGATTTTTTACATTTCCTTGTTTTCTAACTCCAGCCAGGGAAA
The DNA here is from genome assembly GCF_030028575.1 of Malurus melanocephalus. Lineage (NCBI taxonomy): Eukaryota > Metazoa > Chordata > Aves > Passeriformes > Maluridae > Malurus > Malurus melanocephalus. Next base: position 428,807 of record NW_026623570.1, read on the forward strand.
GACAGACCCAAGGTCCACGTTTGACACTCTTTGTGAAAACAGTGGCATACACAGATATTTCATTGCCTGGCACATTCCTGCCCCCTCACTTCAGAYTCCAGCTAGGAAAGAGCACTTGGCACAAGCGGGAGGACGTGCATGCTCTGCCTTATTAATTATTTGTAAAACACACACGTCTAAAGCAGTGATTCTCAAACATGGCCAGCGTACAATAAATTTATTTCTCATTACTCAGTTGTATTTTGGTTTAGCTATCAAAACTGCAGCTGTCATGAATTTGTGCGGCTGCAGATGCGGCCACATTAAAAATGAATTGTGTACCATGGGTTACAAACATGAATTCACAGACTGAGAGGGGTGGTGGACAAGCAAAAACAAAGAAATAACAATCTGACAGTTCTTAGGGGTTCATTTAACACTTATATCGATTTTTTTTCTAATAGTTATCAATCCCATGCTAAGCCATCTTGGAGTTATCATCCCTGCATATGCAGAGCAACTCTACCTCTCAGGCACACTGAAACCAAACTCAACATCTGTGTAACATTCACTGTGGAGAACCAACCAACTGCAAACTCTAATCCTCAGGGTAGTTCTATCCCAAGCATCTAAGTTCTCCAATTAAAAATGTCTAAAAATTCAGCGATCATCACCAAAAATCAAATTAAAGGGATATTATTTGATGCAAAAGCAGCCCTACACCTCTCCTTGACCAAGATAAAACACTGCCTCAAGTGTCAGTACCCCTAAAGAWTTGACAAATTTGACTCGTGAGAGTTTGTAATGGCTTGCAATTCAAAAAATTTGTCAGATTTTAAGAAATACAGATCTTAATAATTCCAAATTGCAAAGATCAAGAAACGCAGTTTGGTCCTCTTTTCTAGGGCAGCCCCAGAAAGGACATGTTTGCTATTACATGAAGTGTTTTGAGGACTGCAACCAAAAACTCTCATCTACTGACCCTAGCACTGGGAACGCCAAATATTCCTGCTACCGAGCAGAATCTCTGAACTGCAGGCAAAGATTGGTGCATCTCCCAGAAGTTCAAATTACCACATTTTTTCACATAATTTTAGATCTCCAGTTACAGACTGGAAGAATCTCAACTCATTCCTCAGCGACTCTGTCCTTCCACGTCACGAGAGCACAACACGAGCTGACAGAAGCAGAATGTCCACATTTAATGAAGATGCATTTGGAGTGAGAACTGAGGTTTCTAGGAAATGCACCACAAAAAGGAGCTCAGCCTGGCTGGTCCCTGCTGTGCTTCYGTGGAGTTCACATGACAAAATACATCCCTGCTGGCAAGGAAATTCCCAGGGGAGAAATCACCAGTGGAACTGGCCTTGCACCCTGGCTGTTCTTGCAGAAAATKAAAGGCCAAGCAGGCAAACAGCAAATTGGAAGAACCCAAACAAGATAAGGAGAGCAGGGATGAACAAGGGAATGCCACAGGGATGTGGCAATGAAAAGGGAAGCCAAAGGAAGAAGAAGGGGCTTTGCCAGCTTCTCTGATGAGTTTTAATTCCCTTCTTGGATCAACTCAACCTCCCAGTGGCCTCCCCTAATTCTTGATGTGCCAAACTTGAGTTGCATGCAGCAGGCTGGGCTTGTGAAAGCCCCAGGGAACGGAGCTTGGCAGAGCAGCTCTGGTGAGCACCGTGCCCCAGAGACTCAGCCACGGTCTCACCAAGCTGGGATGAGCTCCAGCAGCCACCCCCAACCCAATTCCTGGGCTGGCATTTGCCTCAAGTCACAGACAGACACCAGAGGGCTGTGGCAACGCAAGGCGGTGGCCTCCGGCAGACTCTTTAAACCATAAGTGTACATCAAGACTTTGTTTTGGCCAGACTCTCCTYTGGGTGGTTTATTTTTACTACTTTTTAATTACTCTAATTGAAGGGGGAATATTTCCCTGCRTTTCTGCCACTGTGCCTGCAAACACCGCTGTTAGTTAGATTTCTGTGCTAGGGTGAAGCCTGCTCGGGCCTCCCCTCCCTTAATTCTGTTGGAAAACAGAGAACAGATGAATTTCATTAACTCYCTCAGCTTGTAGGCTGACACACCCCGCGACTCGTAAACACAGGGATTAGCTAAGTCCTTCTAATAAACAGAGGAGTGAAAAAAAGGGATCTGCCCGCTATTTGTTTAAGGGATTTTGTGTTTACAAAGGAGAGGGGAGCATATGGGAGCAAACCTGCGATGGAAAGAGAACAGCCCAGAATATGGAGGAAGGCTCTTCCCACACGCACTCAGATTTTAAGAGCCCCCTCCACATAAAGGCTGAAACCTTCACAATTCTTCACAAACTCTTAATAAGACTGATCTAGAACAGGATTTTTTTTGCTGGAAACTCCAGCTAGAACGGAGACCTGCACTGTAGTCTCAATAGGTAATTAACTGGAATGATTTAATTGCTTCTGTGTATGCATTCAGCTAAACAGCACAAAGCAGCAGTGCCCATTGTGGCAGATGAAGGACGGTGAGAGGCTTTGAGCTCTGGGATCTGGTGGAAAGGCTCCTCTGGACTAACTCAGGAAACATCCAGCACCTGCCTCAATCACATCAAACAGGATTCCAAAACYCCTGCAGATTTTCTGCTCAACATTTGATATCCATTTTTCACATCCAATTATTAATCTGCATCTACTGAATTATTTGGTTTCTGCAGATCTGCCTGATTATTTAAGCCCTGAAATAAGAAGGCAGAAAATRAGAGAGAAAATGAAGATCTGATTCCCAGATGGATGCTAAAACTGGGAGGGAGGTGGGGGCACAYAGACTACGTCATTATAATTCAGGGTTTATTTCGTGTTCTGCAGCCTTTCCAAAGAAGTATTTGGATCAGAAGAGGCAGGATAGTTTAGGATTTAGTTATGATTCCTGTGAAAGACCATAATTATTCCAAGTTCTCAACACTGAAGCCTCAAGGTCTTCCCCATCCTGTTATTCAGAACAAYTGGCCTCATTTTACATTTCAACTCTTAGAGAAAGAAGCATACTTTAACAAATCTAACACTGCTGATATAATGGAATGCCTTTTATTTTTAATGTCATCAGGATGTGCTGTTGCGGGCATTCCCAAAAATAGTGAAAGTAAAGAAGTGTACAGAATAATCTGAGAGGTCAGTCTGTAAAAAGATACTTTTTATAACCCCAGATTCTTCTGGCCAGAATAAAAATCATACCATTTTTTTGTACACATCTGTCTTTTCACTGATGCCTTTTGAATTCTCACCCTGCCTCCCCCCAAATAAACAAGTTCATTCCCCTTTTAAAAATGTTTTCACTTTCTGATAAGGAATCAGACCCTGAAAAGGTCAGAAGCAGCACCAGCAGATTAGTAGGTGCTTCCACTGATTGCAACTGGGTTATGCAAAACACATCTCATTTCCTTTGAGCTCTCAAGCCAAGGTTTGAATACAGAGAGTGAGCAAATATAGCAGCACAGCTGCTTGAAGCTTCCTCCGACCCTCACTCGTAACGCACAAGTGGTGCTCCTGCACCGAGCTGTGCTGAGATCAAAACCAGCTGATCCCGACTCCATCAGGACGCTACTGTTCAAATTGCACTTGAGGTTTCACATTTTCCCCCGGTATGTTTTACGGGGGCCCTTGTGAATCTGATGAAATGCCGGAGCAGCYAGTGCTAAGTGTTGCTAATGCTTCCCTTCGCAGATTTTCCTGATGCTCTCCTCTGCCTCGTGTGGTCCGCGGGGCTGCTGCCTCTAACCCTGCTCTAAAGGAATCCTCTATCCTGTTCCTTGTTCCAGTCGGTCAGAGATGGGCACACAAAACACTCTTCACGTGCAGATCACAGAGTATTTATCACTCATTAAAATCAAATGGCAGAAAAGAACAGAAATTGCAAAGCAAGGCAATTTAAATCATTCTGTAAGACTTGATTTAACACTCTCGGCAATCCAAAACAACAGCATGGGCAGGAATCACTGTTAGATTAATTAAATTTCTTTATCCTATCAGTGACATAAAAAAAGGTGGGTGTGAAGGCCTCACTAGCTGGGTGGTTTATAAGATAATACACCTTGAGTCGTTTCAGGTCACATTATACCAGCTTAACTGATGGCAAAGATGACAATTCCTAGTCCTGATCTTCAGAAAGTGGGTGTAAACAGCTGCCTAGAAACCCTGAAATGAGTGCCCAAGATCAGTCTCCAATCTCCCAACCCTGCCTGGCTGCCTGTGGCTCCAGCTCCCTGTAATTCCATCACCCAGATACCAGCACGGGATGTGAGCCCATCCCTTCTGCAGAACAGTTTCGGGAGAGATTTCCTACTGACCTCATGGCAAGTTCAGAGTTGATGGCCACATGCCTTCGGTGAAAAGCACCCACCACCTGCAGTGTGTCTAACAGCAGATATTAACATACCCAGTTCAAATCATGCTGCTTGGAAACTCCTTGGACATCAGCTGCAGAGAACATTGTTATGGTTAAACCCCTCTTTAGCTCACAGGAGACTTCAGCAATAAGGTCATCTGCCCCAAAACATTGAAGGGCTTTCAGATGGCAGTGATGTGAAGGGTGTTCTCAAGGCTTTGTTGTGTTTTCCAGCAGTCACTAACAGGTCCTATTTACAGGAGCTGCTGTTTTAAGCATGCAGTGATTGTGTCTCTGATCCTCCTTGGCCCTAAATGTGTCTGGTTCACCTGCCATGGCAGAGAMAACAAGCAAAGCTGTTAAATTGCCCTCCTTGAACTTACAAACCTTTCCAAYGCAGCATCTCTGCACATGAGCAGCTTTGTTCCTGCTGAAA
>NW_026623570.1:433649-438996 GCF_030028575.1 Malurus melanocephalus
AAAAAAAAAAAAAAAAAAAAAAAAAAAAAAAAAAAAAAAAAAAAAAAAAAGGAAAAGAGAAAAGAAACATTTTCTTGAGTGGTTGCAGGTCACTCTGGATCAGTGAGGTTTAACTTTAGTGTGTTGTGATGAAATATTAATACCGAGTCAGTGTGTTTATTTCTTCAAGCGTCTGGAGCCACTGAGTGTTTATGCCTCAAGATTAGCAGGAAGTGTGCCCATGCATAGCAGCCCTGTACTTAGAAAGTCTGAGATTTCAACATTTGAGGACTGTCCACAGCAAATCAGCTGCATGGGATTGTGTGTCGGCTCTGCTGTGAGACAGAGAGCCGTTCCCACGGGATTCCAGCCCCGTAACAAACCAACAGATTGTCAGGTTAATAGCACTGCTTGCAAGGCACGTCTGAGTCCTTCATTTCTGCTACACACTATCTAGACTTATCTGGAGCAAGCAAAATTAGGACATAAACTTACTACCAGCAGCCGAGATGGCGAGAGGATCCCAATTTATTCATCGTGACAGCAAAAACCCTCCTGTCAGGGAATAGCTTGCTTTGTGTTCCTGCATCAAAGACATTACCTGTTCAACAGAGAGAAAGCCACGTTTGGAGGGAAACCATGAACTCATCCTGGGGTAAATGGACACGGCTYGGCAGGTTATAAGAGCTTCCCCCAGCGCCTCCTGTGAGCCACAGCAGCAGCAAACGCTCGGAGAGGTGGGGCTGGGAGAATTGTTTGCACAGAAGGCTGGGACAGGAGGGCTGAACGAGTGCCAGGAAATCTATAGCCTCCCTCAAAGGCAGCCCGCAGCACTCCACTCCATAAACACGAGGGACAGGAAGCCACTTGCCTTTCCCATTTGAAAGGTTAGAAGGGTCCTAAAGGAAGGGCAAGCGTAGGAGCAAAGGCAAACATAGAGGAAAAAGGATACTGCAACATCCTGCCCCAGTTTCACAGTGTGGCTGGGGGCAGATCCACTTCCCTTGTTCCTACAACAAGTGGAAACAGGATTTGTGTTTTGGCTGAGAGTCTCTCTYGTGTCGTTTACATGGGGCCATCTCAGAATTAGTCTTTTTAGGTGGGTGTTTCTCTGAATGGATGAGTCACAAAACCAAGGTCCTGGCCCCACAGCAATGTTCAGTCTAGATTTCCTTGCTGGAGTTTTCAGTCTGGCACTGACAATTAGTGCCAGAGCAGCTGGAGCTGCTCTCGAAAGGAAATGCAAGTGACTGGACCAATTTGCCTTTGCTGCACAAGAGGAAATCCAGCACAGTGCATTACGTGCTATGCCAAGCAATTTTCCTGCAAACASGAGTCCAGGATGTCTTTCTGAGAGACATTTAAAACGTTAGTGTGGTGARAGGAGAGTTCCCAGGCACAAAGACATTCCTCTTATGGGACAAAAGAAATCTGTGCATGTGCAGGTACTGATGGGGATGATGCTGAAGAGGCGGCTGACACTGACAGAAATCAGGTGTGACCAAGGGGACACAGGAAAGGCAGCACTGGGACACACAGGTGAGGTTTTAGAGCAAGGATCAGAGCAGCARAATCAGCCTGTTTGCTCCCATGTTTGTGCTCATGTTTGGCACTCAAGCCTGACACAGGGGTGATGTGAACATGGGATTCCAACTGGCTGAGTTCATGTCTAGTGGGCCCATGCTGATGTTATGCAGCAGTTTCCTAAAACACTTGATGATGATTCAATGCTCCACCAACTGCTATCTAGTCTATGTACACAGTGGTGTAAAGGAYTTTTAATTCTAGTCCAATTATGTAAGAAAAAAATTAACGAGCGTGATTAAAAAAWTSATCATCTTTACTAGCAAAAAGCYGTAAGTCAATAAATATTCCTTTCTRAAAAATGGTGCCAGCTTCACAGACATGATACACACCTCAGTGTCTACTAAACTAATTTATACCTGCAGTATAGAGGTGTTTAAATTTGAAAGCAAACAGAGATGCTGCTGGGATCCTACACAACTAAAATCATTAGAACAGCAGCATGAGGCTGAGTCTGTCCTTTCCAGAATCCTTTTACCTACCTGAAATAGAGGGCTAAGGCAAATATTCAGGCCTCTTTAAGATCCTCTATAAAAATAAAGAGATGTATGTAGACAGACAGACAAAGAGATTATCTCCGCTTGCCATAAACATTGGCAGCGGGAGCAGCGAGACGCGCGCACACAAAGAGGAAAAAATAAATTAGATAAGTCATAATAGCACTATAATAAAACTATAAAGCAGGAGACTGCTCCAGGCATTTGACATGCATCTTGGCACTTTTAATGAGGGAAAACAAAAGGCTCGACGTGCATCCTCAAGAGCCTGTGTGTGAGAGGGAGAGGCAGAGCAGGAGGGGCTGGCGCAGGGGAGGATGAGGAGGAGGAGGAKGAGGASGATGCTGCGCACCGAGCCCCATCAGGTAGCGGTAAATCTGCCCCGTGGGGCGCTCCCCGCCCCGCTCCTCACGCTACATTAGGCTCGCTGTACTCCCTCCGGTTTGTGGAGGGCTGCAGTGCTAAATGAGCTAGAACCGGAGCTGCACCGCCGGGGGATCGAGTGGCTGTCTCCACCGAGCRGCTCCGCTAAGTGAGGCTTTCTCCATCGCTCTCTCTCTTCTGTGCTTAGGGTTGTGCCAGGAAAAAAAAGTCAAGCAGCCCACCCCCTAAACTGCTGTGGAAGGCGTTTATGCACACCCCGAGTTTCTGGGTCCGTCTTTGGCATTCCAGGCTCTGGGTAAGGTGTTATTTATCTCAGCTGTCACTGAAATTCAAGTTTGTGCCTGCTCTCAATTTGTAACTTTGCAGAGAAACAGAGCATCTGCAATTTCCTACCAAATCCTGGCACTTTTGGATGGACAGGTCACGTTGCAGCATTCTTTGGAAAAGCAGAGGGATGTGCAATCATAACTTAAGCCCATGTCTGGAGCGTAAAATTTAGCTGCTGCTTCCCTCTGGCATCCTCAGCCCCTCCTGGAACCAGCTTTCACCCCWTCTTTCCTTCACTATCCTCCAGCTGCCTCCTGACCTTTTAGTATTTTAAACGGATTCATTTTCATTTTTTATTTTCTTTAACTAAAAGTCACAGTTCAGCCATAGCTGTATTATTTCCATGCCTTAAAAGACCGAGTTTTGCACAAGTGCGTGGGCCACGCAGGAATATTGGCGGGCAAAAATCCAAAACCAAATCATTTGCCAGACATTCATAACATTTCAAAACATGTTTTCATGTCACACTGGGGCAAAAATTCAAAATGTTTTAATGGAAATACAAGAAATGAGATGGGATGTTAGAGTAAGGCAGCACTCTGCACATTTTYAATGCAATGAACGTGGGTTTAAGTTCCTTCTGGAAAATAAAAATGCAGCTTCAATCTTTGATTTTCAGAGCTCTACATTATGGGGCTCTAATTTATCTGATAGCTGCTCAATTCTGACCCATATTATGAAAAGATCACTTTAACAACCCCACTATTGTCTGTATCAGGAACAGGTTTTCGCACTGACAGAACCACATTCAATAATAAAAACACAATCTGAACTCAAGTTACAGGATGATCAACTCAGAATTAACTAACATTGCTGGGAATTCATTGTCGTTTTGTCAACATCTTACCATTGATGAACTGGAGATGAAAAGCAAAGGGAAAGTTAGAAATTGAGAAAGACCAAAACAATTCCTTTTATGACAATTGGCTCCAATATCCCGAGTATCAGATGCAGTTCTGGTTGCCTCAGCAGAATTGCAAAAAAAAAAAATACAGGCAAAGAAACAGGGAACAGAGATATCCAGGAAGGACTAGACAGACTAAACRGAGCTCTAGAAAAGTGGGATGACTAAGGAGGGATTACAACAGAGATCTGCAAAAACAGAGATCAGAACAGAGCAATAACTGCAACCCCAGCAATTGGATTGGACAGTTRTTAGGAAACTCATTCAGTGGTTCTAACCCAGGAAGAACTTGATTATCCAATGAAACAGAAGGTTCCAGGTTACAGAAGAAAGGATGCTTTTATCCTGTATGTATTCAAACTAGTATTTGCTCCTAATGGATGGTCCCAGTCTGAAAAATATGAGCACTTAAAAAAAAACAAAAACAAAAGGAATTGAGAGGTGCACGAGAGCAGGTTGGCCCACATAGACAAGAGCAAGAATTTTTGGGAGCCTGGGGTGCTCTGGGACATGCAAACATTCCCTCATTGCTGGAGACAAAGCACCTGACTGAGATTTGCAGCAAAGCTCAGTGTAACCAGAGGACCAAGGCAAGCAGACACCCCCAAACCATCTATGTGCCCTCCCAGGGACCTTCAGCTGCCATGGGGACAGGGAGGACCGTGGGACACCTGAGCTCCACTCATCTGATCCAACTCATCACCTCCTGCCCTTCCCCTTTGTCTGAGAGTGCCACAGCCTTGCCTYGCTCAGCAGAACTTCTGGGGATGGGTTTCACTGGACACATGTGGCTTTGTCTCCAAAAAGGTAAATGGCACACCAGCAACACCTCCACGGCAGGATTTTAACACAAAAATGTATGTGTGTATGTAGCTGGATTCACAATTTCGAGAATAAAAAAAACAGTATAAATCTTTAATATATCCACCCTGACTCTGAAATGAACCCAATTTTGTTGATTCTGGGAAAGAAAAGGGAAAGTTATTTAACTGCTATCCTAATACCCTGTAAAGTTTTTTTAAAAAATAGTAGCCCAGAGAGCCAGGATGGAGAAAACCATTAGAGAGGTTTAGTTCTGGTTTCTTCCCACTCTCACGATGCCATTTGTTCACACAGAAGAAACATTCTCTACAAATACCCAACTTTCTGCATGTTCTGATGGCTATWATCACGCATATGGAGGGCATTATGGTACCACCAGGACAAAAATAAAGCAAATGATTTAGAGGCAACACTTAGCAGAACATACACTATCCCACCCTCCTGCTTCCTGGCCATCTCGGTAAGAAAGTATTTGCTTGATTGCTTTAAGAAGTTCTTGGCCACACCTCATTTAACTTATTTTTCCAGATCAATCAGGTCAAGCCCCTGAAAAATCCCCTCAAGGTTGCCTTTTTAAACGTTGACTTGTTGCCTTTTAAGCAAACAAAATAGAAGTTTCCTTTTCAGCTGGCATGAGCTGGAGTCCAGATGCAGGGCTCCAGCCCAAAAACAGCATTCAGCAAAGGACCCACATACCAAGCAGGATGACTGATTTTTGCCTTCACTTCCCCTCCCTTTTTTTTTTTTTTTTTTTTCCTTGGGAAGTATTTGGGATGCACAAGCCAAATTTAGCCATCGCCTGCTTCTAGGAAGAAAGGAGTGGGTGAATGGATACAATAGGCCCAGAGAG
>NW_026623570.1:439778-529218 GCF_030028575.1 Malurus melanocephalus
TATGATTATTTATTGGAACACATTTGAGCATTGCACGGGTGGCAAGTCAACGAGCATCCTCTGCTGGCCCTTTGGCTCCCATCACAGGTGTCCTCAGCAGAGAAACTCTGCCCAAACCTTCCCTCCCATCACACAGCAGCCACCTCCTTCCATGACAARATTCTGTAGCCCTTTTTGTTTGGGTTTTTGGTTGTGTTTTTTTTTGGTTTTTTTTTTGTTATTGGGGTACATTTTTCAGAGTCCATCCTGAATCCCCTCGGGGTTCCCATGGGGCACAGACTTGGCTGACACCTCWGAGCAGCCTCGCCCAAGGAGCTGAGCCAGGAGGGCTCACATTTGCYATTTCTCCTCCCTTCCCCCAAATTCTGTGGAAAAAGGCTTTGACTTTGCACTTTGATCTGAAGGCTGCTCAAGTGTTGATTTGACACCCAGCTCTTACTTCATCCATCTTCCTCACCAATAGCGCCCGCCAAACTTTTGTATTTGGAATAAGACTCAAATAAAGACTTGATAATACACAACACAAATAAATTGAAAGCCCTCTGACAGCAGATATCTCCAGAAATACAGAGTTTAATCCAGCCACACAGAATAATAATTTTTAGAAGTCTCTCAAGAAAAAGACATTAACTTCCCTCCATTTAGTGGGGATAGCGAAAGCTGAATTGTTCCGTGTGTCTTTATGGGGTGCTGTATCTCTGATAGAGGCAAACCATATTAAAGATAGAGCATGTTGTTATTTTTAAATCATGCCATTTTCTCTGTCACTAAGAAGTAACAGATTTTATTCAATAAAATAGTTAAAATATATGGATTGTGACAGCCACACAGGAAAAAAAATAAACAGGAAATCATGGAGATTTTTTCCTGTTCTTTGAAGTGGAGACACTTTTTTCACCTAAAAAATACTACATTAATTTAGATTAACTGAAAACACTACTGCTTTTTTTGATTAATTGCATGATCTTCCCACAAAGTATTTGACTCCTTAGGCAGTCYTGCCATATGGACTTAAAAGTCTCCACGGATGGACTGCAGCTCCACCATAGATCTGTTTCAAATCATCTCTCTCTGCTCTGCGTCTACAGCAGGAGCTATTTATGAAATGGGAGTTAGGAACTTCTGATTCGAACACACTGATTTCTTTTAAAGTATTTAATTGTCGCTAAGTTAACTTGCTGTTATCAAGCAAACATTATTATTATCATAATTATTAATTTTTTAGTAACACAATGCATGTCATTAGTTTGTAATTAAGTGTGGCTTCTAAACAATTTTTTTTAAAGTAAAGTTTTGCTTTGTAAGCCACATCTTTAGAGCACAGGGCAAATGTTATATAAAATTTAATTTAATTGGCCAGGCCAGCTGGATGCCCTGCCAGCACTCATGGCAGGCTCCCCCTGCCTTGGAATGGGCAGCACGCACACCCTGAACCCTGGGATGCTCCTGCACAGCTCCTAGGCACCAGGGAAGGTTGGAAGATGATAAAGGGAATGGAAAACAAGACATGAGGAGCAATGATTCACCAGGCTGGGGATGCAGAGGGCATCGTGACCAGAGCAGGAGCTCTCAGAATCAGCACCAGGTGAAATGTGGGGCGTCCCAGTGCAGCCCCAGTGCTTGCAGGAGCAGGGAGAGCAGGAGCAGCCTGGGGACACTCAGAGCAGGTGACACCTCCAGGCTGGGCCAGGGGACACCCAAGAGCTGTGCAAGGACATCACCCCAGGCACAACSAGGCTGGAAGGTACCTGTATGCTCCACCTACAGCACCTTGCAGCCACTGCCACAAAACCTCTGGACATCTCATTCCTACACTGAATTATCCAAATCCYTTCTAAATCTGACCAATTTGCTGTTTTTAATGCTATTCTGCAATCTGCAGAGACTGAGCTTGTGCCTAAAGCTGRGTGTGACACAAAGTGATGCCTTTAAGAAAGAAGAAAGGGGCTTTGGGTCTGGTCCACAGAGGTGCAAAGCTTTTCTTTAATAAATTTGTACAAAGTTAGATATGGGGAAGAGATTCTTCCCTGTGAGGGTGGGGAGGCCCTGGCACAGGGTGCCCAGAGAAGCTGTGGCTGCCCCTGGATCCCTGGCAGTGCCCAAGGCCAGGCTGGACGGGGCTGGGAGCAGCCTGGGACAGTGGAAGGTGTCCCTGTCATGGCAGGGGTGGGATGGGATGAACTTTAAGGTCCCTTCCAACCCAAACCATTCTGGGATTTTATGAAACAGAAATGAACCCCTGGCATTGCTTGAGGAAATTAAAGCAAAAGATGAACTTTCAGAGTGGGTCACCAAAATGTTCCATTTTACTGGACAAACACACACAGTTTTAAGGTGACCAAACTAAACCCATTAAAGCTCAACACCCACTAAACCATTAAAACTTATTTTCATATGTAGCCAACATTTTTGTGGATGCCATTTCACATCTGCAATTTCCTCACTGAGACATGMAACTCCTTGTCTTACCCTGCACATRCACCCACCCCTCAGAGTCACAAACCTTGTTCCTGTTATTTCTCAAAGCAGACTAGAGAGGCAAAAATGGAAGCACAACTTTTCATGAGTGCAAAGCCACATCATGCACAGCTCAGGCAAGATTAATGCTGGCAAAGGGTGAAAAAAAAAAGGAGAAAGAAAATAAGAAAAAGGCAGAACATTTCTTTGAACCTCAAGTACCAGTGATTTGCTAAATCAGTGTTGTAGTGGATTAGAAAGTGAGAGTTTTTAAACCTGAGCTGTAGCACTGATRGTGGCAGGAACTTCAGAGCACTAAAATCTCCTTCCTGAAATCTGCAGSAGAATTTTCCAGGGTCTCTCAGCAGTAACACAGACCACTGCCAGCATGTCAAACACGTCCCCTGCATCTGCAGTGACTTTCAGTAGAAGATCTAATCAATCTATGTGCCTCTGTCCTCACTTTAAAGGTGCTCAATGCCTTTGAAAAAAATCTAAATATTTGAAATGAAGGCTGCAATGCATAACAAATACCACCAGGAACTGGGGACCACCACAATCCTTAYTGCCTTCAGTTCTGCTTCAGCCCTTCCACCTTCCTCCTCAAATATAAGCACAGAGTGACACAAACATTTAAAATCAARAAAAGAGACAAAAAGCCTCCAAAGAGGCTTTCTGAACAGAGGGGAATTCACACAGACATGAAGCCTTTAAACTGAGGACAAAATTAATAAACCCATGACACATTAGTCATATTTCTCCAGGCGCTGTAGCAAGACACTTGGAACTACACTAATGAGGGATATAGAAGGAATGGGAGAGAAAAGAAGCATGGTTTAATGGCTGAAGAACTTCACTGGGAATTGTAATTTTTGTTTTYGTATTTTCAGTTTRCTACAGACCTCCTGGATGATACCASRCCAGTTAATTAATTTGCCCATMTATTTTTARCAAGRTAATGGCAAGAGTCCTTCCTTCCCTATGCCTGCATCTTTATCCAAAATCTGATTTTTCTCTCTTTTCTTACAGATTGGACTGCAAGCTCTCAGACAGTCACACTGTKCACCACAGACAGCACACCTTCAGTCAAAACACTGTAGAATAAAAAGAGTTTTCAATTTTTTTTTTTTGAGAAAAAAAGCCTAGAAATCAGTGTCAATTACAACTCCCTTTCTCAATTTATTACTTTTTACTAAAAACCTGTTTTATTAACATACTAATTCATAGAGAATAAGTTTTCAGACTATTTCTTAATGAGAAAAACCAACCACCACTAGRCTTTWTTTTGTTGTTATTTTTAAACCCAAACTGTCCTGTTATGTGCACGGCTCCTGTATCAGGATATTTCACCCTCTGGTTTGGAAAAGCTGGGATTCTCCTCACTCTACAGGGCCTGCTGTAGTCAGCTCAAGACCAGCAAAGGCTGGCATTGCATGCCAGGRGCCTGGACCAAAGCCCAGTCATGTTTGAGCTATTAGAGATCTAAGAATGTAAAAGGAGACAGAAGCAAATGAAAAGAAAAATAAATAAATAAAGGAAAGTGTTTAGAGGAGGGCTGGGAAAAGAAAAAAACGTGGGCCCTACTGGAGATTAAAACTTTGTTCAGTGTCCAAAATTCAAAAGCGGCTCTTCTGCGGGCTGGCTCCTGCTTCTGTACAAACAAGCTGGCCCTGCTTATAACCTGTATTAATTTATACAGCCACCAGCAGAGCCAGAGCCYTTCCAAATCCCTGCCCTGCTGTTTGCCCGGTGTTTCAGAGGCAGATCCTGTGGAGGGAACTGCTGGCGGGTCAGTGCTCCCCTTTCAGCTGCTCAGGGACACCTCGCTGAGTGTCCCCCTGCAGTGTCCTGATGGGGACAGCCCCGAGGGATCTGGGCTCAGCTCAAAGTGTCCCTGCCCATCCTCGTGTCCAGCTCCTCCACTGTGGAGGGGCAGAAGGGAGGGACACACACAGGGAAAAGGATGGGGTCAYCCTCCCTTTGATTTGTAACCCAGTGAAAAGCCATTTTCAGACTCACATCCTCGCTCAGAATGAATGCAGTGCCGTTCTAATTAGCCCCCAATGGTGTTTGCATTGTGGTGGGAAAAGCAGATCTTTATCCCATGGCACACCAGGGTCACTGTGTTTGGGTTTGGGATGYGCAGTGAGTGCCAGGTGGGCTCCTGGCAGGGACAGCTCTGCTCCCRAGAGCTCTCTCTCTCAAATGGGAGCAAATTTCCATCTTTAGCATCAAATTCAAGTAAATTCAGGCACCTTGTGCTCATCATCTGGCACAGGCAGTGCAGCTCGTTTGAGTGACAGGGCTGTAATGTGGACGTGGATACAACATCCCAACACTGATTACCCAGAGGAGCTGAAAGTTCTCCCCACCCCAAGCACAGACAGCAGGACATTGAGCCACTTGCTTCAAAATTACCCAACAGGTGACCAGCCTCTTTCATTCCCACTCTGCCCCCAGAGGTTATAAAAACCACTCCCCCTGATGCCTTTGAGGAGGCTTCTTACAAAGCACCAGTTCTTTTCRGAGCACAGAGCTGTTTTCTCTGTCACTGGTGACTTTCTGCATTCATTTTTCCCAGGTTGTTCCTACTTGTGAGCACCTGCGAGGCTCAGACTGCCTCTGTCCACAAGCATTCTGCTGGGTTTACCCACACTCTGTTCGGTTTTCTTGTGTTTTACTGTGCTTCCTGTTTTCCATTTGTCCTGTAGCTAGAAAAAGACGATTTTCTTGTGATCAGGAGAGARCTGTTCATTCCAGAGTAGGTGAAGCTACCACATTAGGGACTCCAGTTAGCGCACTGGAAAAAAATGAGGAAAACAAGATTTGGCAAGAGCCAAATCCACCTTCCAGATCACTGCACCATGTGTGGTCTTTATGGAAACCCRGCTATTACCTCAAATTAGGACATTATCAAAATGCTGTATAATAATATATTTTRCTGATATAAAAACATTTAAATTGTAACAAAGCCATGAAAATGCCTCAASAAAAGCCACCTTGCCTGGGAAGGAGGCAAAGACAGGCATTCAGTGATCCAGCAGAGTGAGCTGGATGCAAGGGATAAGGGTATGAAGTCAACGTGCATTGTGGCTCCTGGCCCCCGTAACCAGGGCTGCATTTGTATTTATGCAACCAGAGAGTGTGTGAGCAGTTCTGCTTAGTCCTAAATTCCACAAAAAATAATTAGGGAGAGTAGAGGGGGAAAGGAGAGTCACCACACCGTTCTCTAGACTGGTTTGCACCCACTGGAGCCACAAGAGGAGATCACATCAGGGCACACACGCTCCTTGTGAGCACGTCTGAGACACAGATCCTGAACCACCCCTCTCTGAAGCATCCCAGAGCATCCCAGAGCATCCCAGASCTGGATGTTCCCAGAGCTACACCAGGCATTTTCAGCTTGCTCTTCACAAACTTTATTTGTTTTTTCCTTTTGTAATCATGTTTCCAAAACCTCACTCGCAAACATGACTCTTTGCCAAAGCAAGAGGTGTTTTTATTTTAGGCTTAACAAACAATTCAGTGACACTCAGTTCCAGCAGAGGCACACAAAATCTGAATGAAAAGTTGGGGATGGAGAGTCTTCCRGTGTCCTGGATGTTCAGGTGAGGTTCTTTCTAGCTTTCCAGAGTGAATTTTTATTCCRTGGAGCCCTGGCCTCCAGCAGCCCCTCTGAAAATTCCTGGTCTGTGGATTGTGTCATGCCTGCCATACCGGTAGGAATGCTACACTACACCAGGGCTTCAAAATTATACTAAAATCTAAATTAAAATAACATATATTAGATAATATTTTGTTTGCTACCTTTCTTCCATCCTGACTTCARAAATAAACCTATTTTAAAGACCATTCACACTTAGAGAATACAGTTTATTCCTGTTTGTTACTAGCAGCTTCTTCAGAATTTACACCACTAAATAACTGCTAATATTTATTGAAATGTTCCAGAGCAGAAGCAGCTCTGGAAGATTTCTGCCCTCACCCTTACACCCCTACATTGTCACAGGCTGATAAAATTCACTTTGCTGATGCAATTGTGAGTTTGGAGACAAYATCCTGCAAAACTGGATTGACAGTGCAAAATCTGCTTCTGTTGTGACAAGTATCTTCACAAAAAAAAATAATTTTCCTTTTCAAAAATAAAACTTCATAACTAGAACATAATACAAAATGTTACAAAGTTAAGATGGGAAAGGCTGGTCTGTGGTTAGCAACTCCTTTTGAGGCATCTTCCAGCATCAATTTGGAACAAATAATCCCCTAAGTAGCACAAACTCTACATTGAGATATCATTAAGGGCACAAATGGGCCATAACTTCAATACAGATCCCATCAAGATATTAATTTCTTAAAAGAAATTAGAAAAAAAACCTCCAGCCCTTTCCAGAAGTAAATGTTGCACTGCTCAACGAGAACTTAAGTAGCGCAGAGATTCAGAGTGCAGGTTTGAAATTTCTTTTTTTTTTTCTTTTCCAACAACTTTGTAGTTGTTGGAAATATTTATTTTGCCACTTGGAAAGCATTGGATTCTGTGTATGTGGGTTTTTTTCCTACTAGAGCCTGAGTTTTCAGAGTTTTTTTACTCTCACATAATGCTAAAGGAATTGCTGGATCTGCTTTGCCCAACACTTTGGAATGGCCACAACTTTTCACAGTAACCAAGGAACAAAAATTCCAGCCTAATAGGTATTTTTTTCCTAAAGGCCCTAAAGCACTGAGAACAGTGTCATAATGGAAGATGTTTTTCACCCTTAACTGCAGCGTGGTTGCTCCTGGCGCCTGYGATGCTACACGGACCTGCAGAGACACACACACTCAAGAGGCACTGCAGAGAGCAGTTGATCTTTTTTTCCTCTCTTTTTAACTCAAATTATATGCTGTAGTCCATGGGATGAGTTCCCTGGACGGAGCTGTATCTGAAGGAAACTTTGTCCTCACACTGCAGAAGGAAACCAAAAATAGAGGCTTTGCCAGTCTGGGCTTTCCTCGCAGCCCACTTGTAATGAACGTAGGAAAGGACATGGTGGCCTACTTTTAAAAAGATATTTCTGCCAAGTCACAAAATCATAAGAGAAAGAATTTATGGCATAACCAAAAAAAAATACCTTTAGGTTGTGGAAATTGTGATGGATGACATCTCCTGCCCCTGCTGCCTGTGATCTRTTTGAACGTGTACAAGACCTTAATTACAGCCTTGCAGTAAATGATGAGGTTTAAGGAACACTTTTGGCCCACATGGAGGAGCAAGCCAGGCAAAGGAACAGAGCTGGAGCACCATGAACCACCTACTGCAACCACCAACATAACCTGGGTTAAAGAATCCCACCTYGGCTGGAGGAAGGCTGTGCTTCCTTTCTGCATAAGAAAATATGATTTTGGGCAGCACCCTGAGGCTGACCCCACAGGCTTCTTCTAAAAAACCCAATCTCAAGYTGGAATCCAAGTGATGATGGATTTATCACTTCCCTTGGTAAACTGCTCCTATAGTTAATTATCCTTTCTATTTAAGTTACGTCTCATTTCCAGTTTAAAAAAATTCCTGAAGGCCTCATAATATTTTTCTACAGTGTCTACGTGCACGATTTTGTGTGTGCACACCCACACACATACTTTTWTAAAATAATCCCACCTTCATTCCTAAAGAAGGGCTCTCTCTCCACACGCAACATTGTATTATCACTGAATCTGAGAACTGGGATTTTAATTTGGAACTGCTGCTAGACTCATCTGTAGTTGTATGGCAGAAGATTCCAGTTCCCTACCCTAAGTCAGGAATCCTAAGGCAAGCTGACAGCAAGCGCTTGGATTTCCCTTAGAAAAATAGGAGTTGCAAAAGGTCTGTATTTTCCCCTACATTTTTAGGCACAGAATTGAATGCATGTGTGTATTTCATCAGTTACTGCTGCATGGTTTACATTATAACTATTAAAAGGCTGCCCACTGCTTATAATTATCAARTGTAGACTTATAGGCAAGTTTACATGCAAGCTATGAGACATCTTGAGAAAAGACTCTTCAGCCAACTCACAGTCAACATGAATTTTTCTTTTTTTCCCAAACATTCTAGAGTTTTCACAGTTTTCCTTYTGTGATCCTGTCAAGCTGCTATTATTAATATTCTGAAAACTTCTGAAAYGGCTGGAAGATATGAAGCAGTATCGAGGAGACTACAAGAAAAGAGAGCTCGCTTTGTCTCTACTCCTGCAAAATTTCTGCTGCCCAGCTGGARCCTCTCACAGACGATGAATCATATGCCTAGAAAGAAACTACATATCTGAGTAAACCACATTGGGTTGCTGTCTCTGTTTGGTTATATATTAGGTAAACCCAACCAATCTAAGCTCATCAGCTGACACAGAAGCCAGTGGAATTAAAACACAGACAYACAAAAATTCTTGTAAATTATTAGTAGGGTCACTCGAGGCCTTAAATATTGGGAAAAGCAAAACAATCTATTAATAACTGAAGCACTGATAATGTTTCTGCACAGCCTGAAAAAGAAGAGACAAGCAAGAGGTAGAGTTTCCAAGTTTTTGTGGTCAGTGAGTTTTTAATCTGATAGGAGAATGCTTGCGTGCTCCATGTCCTGGGACAACCAGGATCCAGGGGCTGAGAGACAGTTCAGCTGGGGGTAAGTGTGTTAGGGGATTATGGACAAGGGGGTGGAAATAAAGGTAGGCAAAACATCATAAATTATTCTGGTCATATGCCAAGTGAGACGTGTTTTATGCAACATCAGAAGCAGAGGAGCTGGCAGCTGTTTGACTGTGACCTGACTGGTCCAGCCTCTGTTGTTTTTGTTTGCACCAGACCTTTGGGATTTGCACTAKCAGGAGACCAGAACACTCTGTCTGGGGATACAGAGTCCTGAAAGCACAGCAAAAGGCGTGTCCTGCAAAGCCTCCAGCAGCAGAATCAACGCCACACTCGGCAATCCAGAGGCGCCCTGTGCTGCTGCACTGCCAGGGACCATCCCAKGGGATGCCATTCTGCCAGAGCCCACAGCAAACCTGATGAAATGGGCTTATCCTGCAGGCAGCTGGACAGCATCTTTGGGAAAACGATGGCATTGTGTGCAGCAGTGTGCAGAGTAACCTGATCCAGGCACAGCCTGTGTCATCTCAGGTCAGAAATTACAGAGAAAGAAGAAACTGTGGGTTTTGTTTGTTTATTTGGTTTAAGTATGTGGCCAGCACAAAGATCTGTTGTCAAATGGAAGACAGTGGTTGAGAAGTATTGAAAAAAGCAAATCGTCCCAAAAGAAGAGTTCTCTGTACCACAGTACAAACTCCACAAGTCCCCAATCTCCCTTTTAGGCTCTGTCTGAATGGGTTTAAACTAGATTCTCCCCAGATCCCAGAAAAACTGCTTTGTATTACATCCAAATCCCAGCATTAGGCTGTAGAGCTGCAAGGCAKGAGCCAGTTTGAGCTGAAAAGAAAGAAGTCTCCCTGCACACCAAGTTTATCTGATAGCTGTCCTTTCCAAGAATATATGAACTTCCTGCTGGAGTCCTGGCTCTGGCCACTGGCTGGAATGAGCACTGGGCTGGATGGAGCAGTGGCCTGGGCTGGTGGCACTGATCCCCACAGCTCTGGTGAGTGCCCAGCAGAGACACTGCTGGGAGAAAGGCATTTCCCCGTTCAAGTTCAAGCCATATGTCAGGAATCAAAAATCAACTTCAAACAACMGCTCAGCATCCACTGTGCTTTTGGAATAACAGCCTGGCTATCGAGGACAGGCAGCAGTGGCTATCAGCCCTGCTGCTTCTTCCCATTCTGAATCATGTCTAATAATTATTTGAGAGACATCAAAGCCCTGTCCACAGCTCATAAGATGCTTTGGCAACTTTTGGAACCAGCTTTTCCTGCTGTAGTGGTTGGGTCAGCACTGCTGTGTCTGATCTGCCTCAGGGTCTGAATGCAGTTCACTGCCCAGCTCCACACCTTGGCTCAGGAGATCAGTCCTATGTGCCACTTTTGGGACAGCCTGCACAGCTCTCTGAATAGCCAAAATCTGCCTGTGCCTTCAAAACACCCAAATGCACATGAATCCCCTCCTTGGGGACTGCTGTGGATTTATGTGCCCGGTGCAGAAAAATTTCTCTCATATCAGCCTTTGAGGTGTTGCTACAAAACCAGCACAGGGTGGATATTATGGTCAGGGATTTTCATAGGACGGCACTGCCTCTAGATGTGACTTAAAGACAGGGGGAATCTCTAGAAAGAAGATGGGAATGGAAATGTTGGGCCTTAGGGATGCACTGAAGTTCAAACCAACTCTTGAGATAAGCCAGCACCACCAAAAGCAGCCACTGATCCTCAAACTCTGCAGTGATAATCCTTCTCTCCATCACTGCAGTGGGAGCTTGCAAAGAATCCCTGAAGTGAAGGGCTGAACATTTTTCACGTGAACATCTCAACCCCATGGAGCTGTCAGTGATCCTGAGACACCAAAGTCTCCCATCACTCGAGTGAAAAGTAACATCAAACAGCTGAAGAGGGATTGTGAGATACAAGAGAGTGCCCTTCCCTCCTTGACAGACCTGCCAAATGAAATCATTTAAATGAGAGTTTTGCCAAGAACAAAAAGCTGTGAGTGCCACAAAGCAGTGCCAGCCCAGCCAAAGAGCCTCAGGAATGTTGAATCAGTGCCTTGGATGGCCACTGTGTCTAAATAYACATTAAAAATCAAACATAGCATTTAAAGGCAGGAGCTGGATCCATGCTGCTGGGTCTGATGCACGGGTTCCATTACCCCCTCTACACATTGCAATGCAATTCATGGCAGCTTTAAATGCAGTSAAGGTAGAGGAGATGTCAACATGTGATGCCTTTTTTCCCCACACTTGGAAACATAACATGTGATGAARAAGTGCTCAGTTACTCTGAAAATTCAGCCTCCAGTTTAAATTCAATTACTTTTTCCAATAACTGAATCAAAGATGGGGCTTCCTGTTTTCCAATTGCAAAGAAAGCCTGCCAATGAAATAAGTTATTTTTAAATTTTAAATCAAGTATCACAGAGAAATGCCACATTTTTCAAGTTCCTCTGCTGCTCATTATGCATACCAAGCACCCATAACTTGCAGTTTTTGCCCCACAATACGAGAAAGGAACACAGAGAGGCATCTCCCATGGCCATCTTGGCCACTTCCTTGGTTCCAGAGGAAACAGAGACTCTTTCAGCTCACCCTCATTAACATCTCATCCCTCAATAACATCTCATCCTCCCCTCAGTCTCAGGTATTTCCTTGTTTTTCAGGCAGTTTTGATTCGGATCAAGGGGTGTTGTGGGGAGAGGAATTGAAATAACAAGAATAAATCTGGTGACATTTTAGAACAGAATATAAACCCAAATGGAAATAATTACATGTCAGTGACCGACTGATCTCTGTCCTTACTTTCTTGAGGCACAAATTATGGYCAGGATTTCAGCTCCTAGGCCCAAACTCCAAGTGCTATAAACTCTCACAGCCCCATGCTGACTTACCCTGGCAGAGGACTCGTCCATTATACACAGCCTGTGACTAATACATTTGAATGGAACTTTGAAGTCCAGGCGAGTTGAGGGAAAGAACAAGATATTACAGTAACGGCACCCAGTCCACAGGCCAACTGAACAACCCTCGAATGAAATCCAGAAGAATAAAGTTTGGACTTRGTCCATTCTCAACTCCCATGGGACTGGAGAACAAGCCACAAATGCCAGATTGAAGTTCAACTTTGCTTTTATCTTTCCCACCTTGTTCCTATTCTCGGAACAGCACCAACAAGATGATGAATGTTACTCTGCAGTGACCCCTGCTCCGTGGAAACAGCAAGGCAATCCCTCCCACTCCTTTCATTCCCAAACCCTTTTCTTCTCAAGAATCACTTTGAAGGTTCATAACATTCAGCCCYGAAGGCAAGAGGGTTTTTCCAATGTAAATTTCTTTTGGTCACTGCAGTATGAACAGAAATCTTGGGCATCTCTGTTCCATGACAGGGTTTTCATATTTCYTTTGCCTGCCCAGCTATTTATCATTTTCCAATAATCCCATGCCCCSGAGACAATAACACTCAGCAAATGGCCTGAGCTCCCCTCCCCCTATCCCACACACACAATAATGTTTCCATGCCTGAAAGTCTGTCCGTCAACACTGATCGGAAAGAAAGATGTTTATCTCTACATATGGCAAGCCRCAAAAAGTTAGAGATGGAAAAAGATCTATTAGATCATTGAGGCCGAAACTCTGCTAGCAAAGGACAGAGCCCCCAGAGAACACTGAGCTGTTTTTAAACAGATGCAATAAATCGCCCTTCATGATGTGGTGGCCAACTGAGATATTTCACATCCTTRACTTTGAGGTGGGAGATGCTGCAATGTGGAAGCTTTTCTCCTTTCCCAATCGAATCATGATAAAAAATTTGTTGTTGGTTTCTGTKAATACGCTCTAGTTTCCAAAAGACAGCCCAACCACAACCAGAATTCTTCCGTCACTGCCTGATCCTAATTTATTTAAGACACTTGCTGAAGTCATCAGTTGGACTGTTCTCAAATGACCCCAAGCTAGGATCACATATGGAAATACAGAAAAGCAATATGTTGCAACAATCCAACAATATCCTTCCAATTAAATCCTAAACTTTGGTACGTTCAGTCAAACACCACCTCTTTGCCCTCATGAGAGTCTCTGGTTAAGGGTTCACAGTCAAACTGAGCACCCTGGAAATGCCCAGAATGCACCAGAACCAAACCAAAAATGAGTCTGCATTGCATGGGACAGGGAGGACACAGCCAGAAATTCGCCTGTGAGAAATACAGAAGGACAAACCTCTCTCAGAGTAACTCAGGTGTCTAAGAAAGCCATGGAAATGCATCCTGAGAGTCACTCAGCCTGGTGAATTCATACCCAGGCTGGTTGTACCCAACAGATCACAGCTGATAAGGACCTTTAGGAAAGGAATAATCTCAGCACAAAAAGTAGCTCCAAGGTCAGAAGTGTGGCTCCCTGTTTGGATACAGTTCCAAATAGGTATTAAATTACAGAGCACATAGACATTCATTATTATCAGCTTCATTAACATATTTTAGAAATTACAAAGTTCAGTTCAATGTTAAATCTAGAGCTATAAACAGTTTTATAAAGGTGGGACGCCTCATGGAAATGAATGCCACGTTCCAAGCTTATGTGAGACTTTATCCCCACAAAGGACACGGGCAGGGACAAGGCATGGACCTGCACCTACTGACACTCTGAAAATCCTAAATCTTTGGTATTCCTATAGCCCAGTGGGTCTAGCTACACTGGAATGAGTTGGCACATTTTGGAAATGCTTTAACTATTTCATCAACACATTTTTCAGCAATACTCACGAGATAGGTAGGAATGAGTAACCTAAGGCAGTTCCACATCAATGTGTGCCTCTGTAACATTGAAATTGGGCATGTAACTCCTTCCACTCCACATGGAAAYCCTAGACAGAAAATAATTTTTAAAAAAAAAACCTTAGCTGCAAGTGGATTCTGAAAGCGTTTAAGAATATCCATCTTTTAAACACAGCCATTCTAATCCAGATTATTTAGAAAACAGGGACAGTTGCTGGTGACTATTCCTTTCTCAACACATCTTGTTTTGTGCTGTGCTCAGCTTTTCCATTGCCCAGTGAATAAATTCAACATTGGACCATCACAGCCTTACCGCCTTCCACACCAAAAGCAGACTAATGCAGCCTGATTTTTTTTATAACACAGGCAACAGCAATGTATATGTTTAAAAATTAATAAAACATATTGCTCCACTGAGGRAATAGAAAATAAAATGTGTGTGACAGATGTAAGTCATGTCAGCTACCAGAAGATGTTCAGATTTGAAAGCAATGAGAGAGAGCAACAAAAAACTAGGTGGGGAGTTTGTCACAGCTACATAATGTTTCACAAAAACTTCTTCAGAACATTCATTTTCTATTTTGAATATAATCTTTGATACAGGTTTTTGACTTTATATATTGACACACTGGATCCCAAGAATCTGCTCCAAAAYTGCTCTCACATCTCCCCCTACCTCCACCCAAACACTTTTTAAAGTAATATTGACACAACTGCACTTAGCAGCCTTTCTAAATTAAAACATCTCTTTATAGCCTGGGCATACAGTGCAGCACTTAGAAGGCTGAGGGACATCAAACACATCTTGAGAGGCTGTGGTTACCCTGTCTGTGGTGTTAGTCCAGCAATGCAGGGGCTGTCTGGAGCTCGTGTAACCAGCACCAGCAAAGTGAGTGACCGGATTGTACCTCCTGGGTCAGCCCAGCCYCGCTGGGTCACATTGGCAAACAGAGCAAACCCTTCAGACTCTGCCCCAACTTGAGTTTCCAGGACAGAGCTTGGGCAAATGAGGTGATTTGCTGTTTATCAGAATGGAGACATGAAACACTGGCTTTGCAGTTTGCCCTTGAAAGCCCAGGATAAAGTTCACCGTGTCCATAAGTGCTGCCATTGAAATCCCTCAGGATTCACACATTAGGGATGGGTTTTCTGCAAAGCCAAAGGACTAAGACGATGTGAAACACTCAAAATTGAGCTTTAAATATTCAGTACCAGATCCACTCATCCCTCAAAAGACAAGATTATTCAAGGCTTTTTAGGTTTGAAAAAGAGCAGTGAAATGTCCRTGCCTTGCTCCCATTTGGCACTGCCTGGTTCCAGCCAGGAGCAGAACTCCAGGGTTACCACAGGTAACTCCTCCCACTCATCAGTGACCTGTGGAAATTCTCATTAACCTTTCCCAAAAAAAAAAAAAAAAAWAAGGCAAAAGGAGACAATTCGTATAGAAAAAGAACTGGCAGGGGAAAAGGAAAGGGAAAGAACACCTCCATCTAGAACACTGCAGATATTGCAGTTTTCCTCCAAATTCACATTTTTTTCCTTACATTTCATTGCTGCCACATGACTGTTTCAAAATATCTCCATTTTCAAAATGGATAAAATGAAATCAAAAAAGATGAGAACAAAAAGCCGCCAAGAATAAAAACCAGCAGCAAGGCATGATTCCTTTGTATTGGAAAACAATAAGAGAAAAAAAAAGGTGTATCAAGCCCCAAAAGACTGAACAGTTTCAAATTTTAATTTAAAAAAAAATCCTTCTTTTTTCTTTTTAAATTAGGTAATAATTTCAGTTTCAAAACCAGGTTATCTTTCCTTATAAGAAATGCAAAAGTATTTTGAAGTCACAGGATGCTGAAAAACAAACAAACCCCTCAACCAAAAAAAAMCAGAACCAGCTCTATTTCTTGTCTCTCTGCCTGGCCAAAAAAGCATAAATAAATACCTTCTGAGACTTTCAATCTAGTTTTACAGTCCCAAGAGACTTGAACCATTAAAATATTATGTAAGTTTTTATTCAGACCAACTACTTTGAAGTCCATCTGTTTATCTCGGAGTTGGCCTCAGCAAAAATCCGAGAACAAAACACACACACTGTGTGATACTGAAATCAGATCCAAGTCCTCTGGCTTGGCCCCTTTTCTGCCATTTGCTGTGAGCCTGTTAGTCCAAGCCCCTCTCTCCAAATGGTGTGGGGAATCCCTTTTYCATGGCACCCCCTCCAGACCTCAAACACAACAACAGCCTGCAGAAATTAATCTCTCCCCCTGATGGCAGAGAAGAACTCAGCAGTGCCSGGTCCTGCGTTTCTCCTCCATTCCTGTTCCAGCCTGGTGCATCAATCTGCTTTCCAGCAAATGTCCCACCAGCAGCCAAAGGCACATCCAGGAGAGGTTATTGCTCTGTGAAGCACTGCCTGGACTCTGAGTTATTCTCTTTTCTATCCAAGGCAGCTGATGGTGTGATGGCACAATTACCCATCCCACTCTACACTCCTTGGAGCAGGTTTTTGGGTTAATTTCTCTAAACTRGCTTAATTGTGTCACAGCAGAGGCTCACAGCCTCCTTTTTCTCTTACAGCACTGGGTGTGAACTGCAAATGCTGCTTTTTTCCAGTAATTTTTCTCTTCTCCCAAGTCCAACTCCACACGTGTACATCCTCACACACGCACACATTTGCCTTYGGAGGATATTTCCAACCTACCCAACCTAAATAAGGAGAAYTTTTAAATGTATTTTCTTTTCCCCTTGATGTGGTGAGATTCACAGGCTGTGGAAAAAGAGGCTGGGACAAGACACGGTTGCATCTGGAGCGGGGGAGGCATTCTTTTTTGTGGTCGTCTGATGAATTATCAAAGCCGACTTGTAAGGAGTTTGGGGCCCAGAACTTTAAACAGATAGAGATTTTCCTCTCTCCTTCCCTTTCTGTCTCCAACTGTCCTGGGGATTTGACTGAGTCATGTTACACTCGCTGTGACTTCAGATCAGTCGTATCTGGCTTTAATAATGTCTTTATTTTTATTGCTGTTATTTTTGGCCGCCTGGGTATTCTTCAGAGCCCTGTTGTTGCAGCCTGCCCTCGGTGACGGGAGCGATGTGAGGACAGGAGGGATCCAGAGATGGGGATGGAGCCTCTGGGACTCACCCAGGGCCAGCTCTGAGCTCCCATGGAAGCCCAGCWGGGAATGCCTGGCATTCTCATCCTTCCAAACTCACAGCTCCCCACCTCAAACATCTCCCCAGTGGRGCTGTAACAGAATTTAACAGATGTGAGAACGCTGGGGAGAGGGAAGGTGGAGGTAAAGAGCTCCAGGGATGTGGGAAATGCATGTCCAAGTGGGACAGCTCTGGTTCAAAGCAAAACAAACCCAGCTTAGGTCAGCCTCAAAGGCTGCACTGATGGGAAATCCCTCTGGGGAGGTCCAGGTGTTAGGCAGGGGAAAAAAAAACAAATTTCCCCCATCAAATTTCCATCATCTTTCCTTTTTCCCCTTTTTTGGTAATCATTTTTAGAGCATGAAGTTACAGGAGGATGCCTCAGTAGAGACATGGGAAAAGGGAAGGATGAATGGATTTTCACAGGTCAGGTCTCTTCCATTACATTTTTTATATTTATTAATTCATTTCTAATAAAAGAGACAGAACATTTCCAGCTTTTTATAGGAGTGCAAATATGAAGCCAAAGAGCTTCCTGCCCGAGACAGAGGAGGTGGGGGGAGAAAGAAATGGAATGGCTTATTAATGGCTACATTTCATCTTTCAAAGGAACATCTTGGAGGCCATCCCAGAAGGAYCCTGCTGTGTTCAATAAAGTGACTATGGGGATTGAAAGCCTGGTCCAGGCACCTAAAGACAACAGCCAAGAAGACAACCAATACCATTGGGGTTTGTTTTATTCATGCACAGAAGATACAGGGGACRGGGGAAGCTGTGGTAACACATCCTGAAGGCACAACATGCTGGAATRACACAGAGAGCTTTGGGGACTGAGGCTCTTGGCCCATTTCATCAATCAAATATATAAAATTTGTAAATGAGTTYTAAATTTCTGTGTTCAAATCAGTCCCACAACTAAAACCTTAGATCTTAGTGCTGGGGATCTCTGAGAACAGGCCTTGGAAGAAACAAAAGTGGCTTTTATCTACAAACATCATTTCAGTTACTTACCAAAGCTATTCCACTAGTATTCATACTAGCTTTTCTTCCTTTGTGTCAGCCATGCAAAGCAGAAAGGCTGCAAGACCTACAGAATATCCCCAGAAGCCAAACTAAAACATATTTAGAGAAGAGAGAAGGGGAAGTTCAAGACAGGAAGGAAAATAAAAATGTCAAATATCTTCTCACAGAGCAGAAATTATTAACAATGCAACTCATGCAGCTATTCCACACATAATAAAAAGTTGTACAGCAAAATGGAATATTGGGGAGACTGGGAATGACAATGGAAAAACAGGCGGCCTAAAAATCCTGGACAAAGAACCTTCATTAAAATTAACATAATCATGAAAGTTGAGAGGAGAGGCAACAGATCAGTTGCTCATAAACAGCTGCTCACTCCAAGTTTGGGTTGGACACAGGTATTACCCCAAGTAGCCTGAAAAGAACAGGATCCACTCATTCATCTGCCATCAAGCACTGAAAGCAGATACACTGTCCCCCCAGAATTGCCATATTCAAAAAGAATCCTTCAAAACTTGCAGATCCCCTTCCTTCCTAGAGCCTCATCTCTGTCCCTCGCCTTCCTGCCACCCAACTCCCTCTGCCAGTTTTCCTCAGACACTGCACAAAAGCAGGGATGGGGGCTTTGCCTGGSTACAAGGGCAGGGAGGCAATCAGCAGAGGTTTTTCTGTGGCTCACTCCTCAAACCAATCTGAGAGAGAGATGGGTTGCCAAAGTATTGTAGATCAAGCTCTTCCACACTCTTTCAAGTGCCCTGGGCAGAACAYTGCAGCCTGAATGCAGCTGCCCAGCCTAGAATGTTTTCTCCAGGTGCTCAACCCTATTTCCATTTTCTGTTTATGTGTTCATATCTGACTGGAAGCTCTTTACAAAGACCCATTTCAAAGGTCAGAGACAGCATTTTGCTCTTCTCTGAGGGCATGAGAGAAGTTTTACAGAGGGAACTCTGAAATCATAAAGGCAGATTTTTAACCCCCAAACCTCACTTTTCCAATTTATTTCCGTATTTAAGAATTTGAACTGGTAGGAAGAATATAAATGCAAAAGAGCAAGAGAGCACAAAATCAGCACTACAATGTACAGCTTGAACCCAGTGCAAAATCTGCGAAAGTTTGGGTGCATGGAAGGATGCAGGAGTGAGGAAAGAAGAGTAGAAGTCAAGAAGACAAGGAATTCAATAGTTAAACAGCCTCAGAAGATAACTGTCTGGATGAACACTGAAGAAATTCCATGTTTTGAGAGCTTTGTAGACAGTGTTTCATTCAGATGCAGCTGAAAAAGGCTGCTGTCACTGYAGGAAAAAGAAGAACCTACTGAAGAGCACCTTACACTGCAGAAACTCAGATCCTCTCTCAGCCTACTTAGCAGGAAATCCRTTTCAGAAAGGAAAAGGTTTATTTTCTTCACTCTGAATATGAACTTTTGTACCCACAGAAAGTGTATTCTTTATACATTTTTRTTTCAAAATAAAAACAAATAACCTTGGATGCACAGAGTTCAATGTTGAAACAGGTAAATGGTCATGGCCAAAAATGCATTTCAGCAAATCCTAATAGTCCATTTCCGATTTGCAAAACTTCCTGAGACTCTTCAAAAAAAAAAAAAAAAAAAAGGCCTTGACATTTTTGGAAATCAGCAGGAAAAATTATATTTTCTCTCAACTGTTTCCCCTTCTTCCTATGTAGAACAGTGTGTCAGTCAGGACTTAAATTTCAGTAATCAATTAACATACTTTGTCCATTCATGATCAGAAAATCTCTGTTGATTTCAGAGAGCAGCTGAAAACCTGTCACAGGCTGGTCAGAAGAGGGAGTTACTTTAGCCTATCACTTTGAATCATGGGGTGATTTCTGAATAACAGCAAGCAAAAATTATCTATTGGGATTCAGTTTTGTTAGCTTGGATTTTTCTTTCTTGGCCAAGTTGCAGCACTAAWAGTACAAGAAAGTGCCACAAATGAAAAAGGAACATTTTTCAAATGTATAAACTGGCTCAGGGAGAAAAAAAACCCTCTACCTGAACTGAAAAAAAAAAACTTAATCAAGTTTTATCCTGTGTTAGTCAAAACGGGGAACATTAAATCTTGGCCTCCTCACAGCTTTATTCAAATAAAACCCTCTCATGCTGCAACCATAGATTTTACATCATAATACATGTTTAAAGCTGGTTATTCCAAATTTTAAATCATGTTTCATATCTCTCTTACCAACTCTGTCCCCACTGCAGGGCTGTTTGAACAGGTGTGCAGGCACATCGATAACACTTTGCCCCAGGTAAGGAGATAAACAGTTTCTGCACAAGAAAGTGCTGCTTGTGATTTACTATTCACCAGACAGAGCTTTCCTTCTCCACAAGTCTAATCTGCTTCACCAACTCATTCTAGGAGCTGGGAAGGTCTGAGCCAGACCAGCCATCAGATATTTTACAGAGAAACTCTGCACAGYGAAATGTAGAACAGAAAGCATTACCTTATTAGAAGTTCAGGTTTTGCTTACTGAAAGGCAAGGAAGTCCAAAAATTGAAACCCAGACAAGGTCCCAGACACAAGCCATGTGGGGTTCTGAATTCCAGCCTCATTTTCCCTTCATCAGAATAAGCTTATGCCCTGCAGCTCCAGCTCCAGCTGAAAATGTTAATAAAATGGCTTTTCCATTCCTATATGCTAATTTTTGTCTCAAGATAAAAATCACTGGTCCAAGTAAGAAAGAAACAGCCCCWTGCCACAGTGGCATGCACTTTGGCAGGCAGAGCAGGTGTGTGGACAAGGAAAAATGCCAGAGGGGCAATTCAAACTTGGATCTCTCAAAAGCAAGGAGAGCACCTTAGCCTGTGCACCCTCAGGTTACAGAGGAATTTGGGAGTGTGCAGGAGGAAGAGGGTAACAAATTTTATAAGGTCTTGATGCCATTCTGACACACAATATATATTCCTTTATAATTCCAAGATGTTTTATGGGGTCATAATGTATCCTGCCAACCTTTACCTGGTGCTTTCTGCCAGCAGTGCTCCAACATCCTCCGAGATCGGACACAGATGCTGCCCTGACTCGGAGAGTTCTATTTGCTGAATTAGTAATTACCACATCCTCCAGCACCTGAGTTTTCCTTGGAGCTCTCCCAGCCACGTCCTGCCCRTTCCCTGCATTGCTTAGCTGGTGAAATCTGACAAGTTCTTGGCCAGCAGCGCAGCAGCTTTGGCCGCGCATCCAGAAATATTCAACCTGCAGAGAGATCGGGGCCAGAAAAGATTTCTAAATAATTTGGCAATTCCACTCTGCCTGTTACTGGTTCCTTCTCGTGTTCTTTTTACGCAAAGAGAAACTACACCAGACTGGCTTGGTTATTTTTGTGTGCAGCTGGGTGGCTGGGGGAGAAAATGCAGCCTGTGGAATAGAGCGCTGCTGAAAATCTGGCTCTGGGTGAACGGACACAGAGATTCCTGTATCACATATCCTACTTCCAAAGCTGCTCTCTGTAGAAAACAAGAGTTTTCTCCCTGGCAGAAAACAAAAAAAAATATGCAAAAGAAATAAAATKATAATAAACAGAATAGAGCCCCAGCCCTGAGGAGCAGCTCAGYGCTGAATGAAAGGGAATGCAAGCTGTTCTGCATGCTTTTCTTGTCTTCCTTCCCTCTCTTGTCATTGGTTGTTTCGTTGTTTGCGAGGCTGGAATAGAGGGGGGAAAGCTGCGTGTCAAGTATTGAAATTTCTCTTTGAAGGTCCCTTTTTCAGATGAAAAAAAGGAGCTTCAGACAGAGCTCCCGAACCCCACTTCGACCTTCAAAGTTTGACTAATCCTTTGTCAGGGTGGCATTTGCCACTTAAGGCATAAAGCCCTTTTTAACACTCAGATCAGGAGCCTGTTTTCAGACCTCCTCCTAAAAGCACATCCACAGCAGACTTTCATTCATCGTAAAAGTGTGGGAAGGGGTTGTTTTGTTTRTGCTTTTATTTGCCAGCAAGGGGGCCAGGAATTCAGCTCAGTGTTCCAGAGAAAGACACAAAACCTATAAAGCCTGAGCTAATGTGCTTCAATGGGGCTCAGAGGCCATTTGGGGTCAAAGAATACTTTGATATGAAGGCAAGAAAGCCTGTTTGCAGTCAATACCTACTAAAGGTTTGTTTCTGGGCATCCTGGATGCTGAAATTGTGGTTGGCGCAGGAGCCAACCTGGTGCAAAATCTACAACCTTCACAGCTTTGGTATCTCACCAACCTGTCACAGTAAGGAAGCCACACATTWATGAGCAGTTTAAATAAAAATGCAAATTATCTTATTCATAAGGTTCCTTATCCTAGAAGTACTTGGAAAACTGAAAAAATACATATTGCAAAGGGTGAACTTCATACAATGAAATGTGCTGATYGCTGGGGTGAAACAAAGCAACCCTTTTGGATGGCACAAACACTTAGGAATAGGGATTGTTTTATATTATCTAGATTTCACAGACAACTTGAACAGACAGAACACTTGCCCTGGTCAGATCTTGGCCAGATGAATGGATTTCATCTCAATACTCTTGCAAAAGATTCTGAAAGGTCTTTTCTTGCAAGACTGCCAAGTGTGGCMTATTGTAAAGCAGCAYCCAGGGCACAKCASCCTGGCCTGCAGCAGCAGCTCCTGMAGCCTGAATAAAGAGCAGWGGGGATGGCAGTTCTGAGCCACCATAACTGGGGYCAGCTGGACACAGCCTTTAACCAAAGTCCAGAGCAATATTTACACTTAAATCCAGATCCGTAAAGATATTGTCTTAATCGCCTTGAGAAAATATTTTCATCTAGTAAAACCTGAGGTTCTGTCCAAACAGCAGTGAAAAAATGTGATTTTGAGTGCCACCACAAACCCCAGCTCAGTTCAACAGGTACCCCAGAAATACACCTGAACACCAACAGAATTAAGATGCAGAGACRAGGTAAATTCCAAGGAATATATTCCTTCTTAGGTATCTATGAAAGCCTTACATAGCTATGGAATAATACTTGTTGCAATACAAAATAAAATATGAGTAATTCCTTATCTAACTGAACCGGCCTGCACTGTTATGCCTTTCATAAATTTATAAAATCCACAGATGCAAACTGCTAGAGATATTGAGTGTGGAAGGACTGTGAATAAAAACCAGGAGAAATGTTACAGATAAGTCTTCTGCAAGTGAAGAATTTGCACACCTTTTTGACATTCCAAGTGTGTGCTGTTCAGAGAAAGTACAGCCTGTTCCTACTCTACCAAAATGAAATCTATGCAAAAAGTGAGGAAGAATTYTTAAAATTTAGAACAAAAGCAAGGAAGATGTGGTAGATCTCAAAGGATATCCTTCAGGTCAGGAGTCAACTCAGAGTTCAGAATTAACAGGAAATTTTTAGTCTGAAATATAGACTATAACATATTTTTGGATTGAAACAACAAATGTGAACCTTCACCCACRGCTGAAACCAAATGCAAA
Source organism: Malurus melanocephalus (assembly GCF_030028575.1). Classification (NCBI taxonomy): domain Eukaryota; kingdom Metazoa; phylum Chordata; class Aves; order Passeriformes; family Maluridae; genus Malurus; species Malurus melanocephalus. The sequence goes on from NW_026623570.1 coordinate 463,230, forward strand.
ATCAATCTTTGATGAAGTTAGAAGTTAAGATCGTAAGGGACAGGACCCATGCACCAGAGAATATCAGGAGGCCACCCTGAGCACACTGAAATTCTCCAAACCGGTCAGACAGGTTGGGTGTCCTCTTGCTATAAGTGGATCTAAGATTACATGGTAACTGTAGAAACTTCAGCCAAAGAGATAACACAATTTATTTTACTTTAAACCATCACAAATATGCTTAATGATCAATAAAAGCTAATCTTCCAAGCTTTAGAAAGTGCATTATGAACACATCCAGGAGCAAGAGAGGGAGAAATTTATACAATTATAAAATGGAGTAATTCAACCAATCACCACCAGATCGGCAATGTCAATGGTCTGACTGAGCAAAGCCTTCTAAACAAGGCTTCCACCAGGACAAACACACAGGGAATCAAATTCCTCAGTACTGTATGAGCTCTCACTCCCYAGAACAAAACTATTTACAGGGCATCATTCAGTGCTACAGACAATCAAGACTAAAAATAATTCTACTTCCTTTCAGCGCGGGAATACAAATCTTGAAGCRACCCATCAATTCCAAGACAGAAGGAAAACTCTGTTAACTTTGCATTTACAAACTCTGCATGRTTTGAAACTGAAGCAATGACCAGGGATTCTTTTGCCTGTAGCACAGTTAGTTTCCCCCATAGAGGCATAAATGATGCTCATCAATAGAAATGTGATATTTCCGAATATAAAAAAGCAACATAAACTGCACTTACTAGGTCTCYTCTGGTTCCCATTTAATTTCTTTTGTCTAATGTAAACTCACTGGGCTATGACTAACAGCTAACATATAATTTCTAATTGTATGGCATTATGTTATGTTAGTACAAAAACATTATCAGAGCCAAGAGAGAGACAGAAGCAGATCGTTCAGTCTTACTGGGAGTAGACAKGAATGGAAAAATACCATCAGTATCAACTACATTTGTCAAGGAGGCAGATTAAAAGCCAGCTTTAATGGAAAAAAAAAATCTTCCTACATTTTGCTTTCCTACTTTTTAGATCATAGAACTGTTATATAAACAAACCAAAATATATTCACCTTTTCAAGGGCTTATGAAAAAGCAATTGGATGATATAGGACATTACTATTTTATTCTCTGGAAGATGTTCTGTATATTTCTACAGAAATGGCCTAAAGCTTTAAAGAGAGATATAAAGCCTGAAGCCACATGATTAGCCATAGAATCCATTCTTGTTGCAGAATTATGTTCAGATTTACATTTGAAAGAATTATGAGCCAGARTCTCTGCAAAAAAAAAGGAAGGGAAAAAAAATCTGATTTACACCCTGTAGAGATTTCCCTCCCTGGGGAATAAACCAAAGGAACATAAATCAAGAGTAAGGCCATGTAGAAGTACACTCCTGAGCCTGCAGGTAGTCTGCAACAATAGCTGCAAGAGCAGCCATCAGCCCATATCCTCCCACTGAACTAATCATGAGTTCAACATGGAAAAATTAAATGGCAAAAGTGACAGGCAGCATTGGCTTTGTTTACTGAGGGGTGCTGTTTTTGATGCTCCTCTGAAAAACTGGGGCTGGACACCCTGTCCCGGGAAAACCACAGGAAAGAGCTCCAGCCCCATCAGACACAGAGTGTGCCCAGCCCTGGAGGGCAGAGAGGGAGGCATGGGCACAGTGAGAGCCATAAACCAGCAGGAATCTGTAGGAGCAAAGGCAGGGACACAGCTGAGAGCAGCAGGGAGGGATCCACAAAAGGGTCCTCGAAGGGGGAKGGATGGAATTAGCTCAAATGGGCACTGAAAAAGGACTGCATTGACCTTGTCACACAGAAAGCAAAGGAATTGCTGAAATCAGAGCAAATCTGAAAAATATCTGTCTCCACAAGAGAGAAAAGAAAGGAGGATTTGTTTATGTTATCCTTAGTTTTTTCTATCTTAAATCAAATCTGTTGATCYGAATTTGTGCTGTTTTAAAGCATCAATATGTTTTCTTAATTTGTGATCCAGTAAAACACAACTTCTGCAATTTAAAATGTTTTTCTGAAGAGCTCATTTTTAGGAAGAGGTACAGCCAGGSCCACCTGAGAGYYCTGGCAAGCTTGGGGTCCTGTTCAAGTAACACACRTTGCCAGTGGCTGCTGTATCAGTGTATATTTCAGGTAAAGTTTCATGGAAACGTTCTTTGATCACAAAAAAGCCCAAAGGGTCAATTCAGCCTATAACCATTGAATCACCTGGTAGAATTCCAGGAGCCAGGAAGAAACTGCAGAGTGCAGGCAGAGTCGTGGTGCTGCGTTAGGAATTGTGGGTTCATTTCCAGCTCTCAGGAGAGCCCCCTGAGTGTTCATAGCCTGAAAAAAGACCCCTGGCAAACCACCCCACCTTCATGGGCTCGTGCTTCCCTTCTCACACAGCCTCTCAGTGCCATTCATCACAGCTTCAAACTGTCCAGGACAGCATTTATGTCTTGCTTTGTGTTGGTTCAGGGCTTAATAATACAAGAAAGCCCCAATCTCAGCTGGGGAATCCTGACAGCATCAGCATGCAAACACTGGGCCTGTGCTTTCTCTCCAACACCATCCACCAACTGTACAAATCTACTCTATGCTTCTGCTCCATGGTTTTTTGGGTTTTTTGGTTTTGGTTTTTTTTTTTTGGTTTTTTTTGGTTTTTTTTCCCCAGCCAGGAATCCCAAATTAACCCAAGAAGAAACCCTAAAACTCCATTCACCTGACCTTTAATGTCATTGTCACCCAGCTACACCTGGCAGCACCCAATCAAAACCTTCCAGGGCACCGTAACCTTGATACTATTGACCAGCATTGCTCTGATTTAAATTTCAAACAGCCTGCAATTTTGATTCCTTTTTCCCCCAGCTCTGAGAGCAAACATTATGGATTTTATAGGGAAGAAGGCCCCGGCCACACACTTGATTTGCACAAACTTCGCATACGTGAAAAGGCAGTCAATACAAACAGAATTCATTTTAATTAACCTTAATATGCTGATGAAAGTAGTGGGGAGTTTTCATGCACAAATAACTAGAGCCACATAYACAAAAATATCTGTTTTGTTGATTACACACACACACATCCAGTAATACAGTCATGGTTAATTACAGTCCTTGTTTCCAAACTTTTTTGGATTAGGTGGAGCAGAACACAGTGCTGAGATTTTAATCTTATCAATGATTGTCAATTTTCCATCTCATCACCGAGCTACTGGTGCCTGTTTGGGATAGGAAGAAACATATTGTACTTCCCCAGCCTGGAAAATCCTCTGGAAAAACTCTCCCTGAGTCAGAAGCAGGCTCAACTGCAGCATCTCTTTGATAAGCCAAGGAGTTCGAGTCAGTCACACAAAATCAGGTGCAAACATTCAAAAAAGTGGTTATGCTGATGTCAAACCAGTGAAAAGAGGCAATCAAGACACCAGTCTGTGAAACTACAGTGTGCAAAGAGAAGACAAATAGCAGCAAGAGAATCAAGAACCTCTTGCTCAATTTAAACCTATGCAGACAGTCAGATTAGTGAGATCTTGGCACAGAACCTCTCCATGGACAAGCTCCAAGAGAAGAGGAGAGCACTTCTGAAGAAAGCACCATAACAGGGTGATTTCCCTGCTCATCGCAGCAAGAGCTCAAGCCAAAGAAGACATCTAACAGGTCTAAGATTTCCCAACCTTTATGAAAACCAAAGCCAAATAATTTTAAATACCTGCATTTCAAATGTGTCTCTGCCTCTATGAGGAGCAGCTCTCTCTGGAAGCCTTACCTGAGCCCAGCCAAAAGAATCCAAAATGAAAACTGTACGGAAAGGGCAAAGGAGTCCTTGAAAGAATCAGTCTTTTGCAATTTTGGGGGGGAATATGTAGGGCCTCATTCTGAAAACTTGCTATCTGAAATATCTGTGTATCAGCCAAATCTCTGGCTAGGGCTGAGATTTTTAGTTATTTCCCAAAAGCAGAATACAGGAGAGGGGAAAAAAAATATTGTCTTAGGTTTCCTCAGCACTCTTAWCTTATCAGCACAGTGAGCACATGCTGCACAAAGAAAGCAGATCCAAGACACAAACCCGGGTATTTAATGTTTGTTCAATTAGAAGAAAAATATTGCTGAACCAATGGATTCAGGAATAAGAGAGTTATTCTCTGAAAACCATGAGATTTGAGACTCCCTCTTTTTGCTTACTATTTTTTAATCTTCCAGGGTGCTTTTGAGTTYCATATCTATATTTAAGAGCCTGCGGGCCAGGAATTTATTTAAGGTGCAGTTAAGAATCTCATTAATAACATGAATCCAGGAACTGGGCTTTGAAGAAAATATACAGGTAATGCAAAATCTAAAGTCACGACAAGTGGCACAAGTGCATACAATATCAATATCTTGCTAATGGACCCATAATTGGTTAATGAGCTGAAGCACACAACAATAATGGGGAAAGAAAAAAAAAGATCAGAAATAAGGTTGGTAAGAATTATACCAAGTTATTCAGAGTCACATCAGTTTACTTGCATGATGGTAAGTAATGACTTACCATGACTGGCTTAATTCTAATGTCACAGTGAGTACTTTAGAGTAGGTAAATGCTTTATGATATACTTTGATTTGCATCTATACAATCAAGCAAAAAGGAGACTAAAGAGACACTTTTGTAGTTAAGCCAAGATGTGTTCTTAAGATTGTACACCAAACCAYTACTTAATTGTTTAGTTAATTATAAAGGATGCTGTTCATAGTTATTTCATTGTGTCCAAAATCTAGGTGGTGTTGGAGTTAGGCTGTTAARATTCTAGCAGCTGAGGATGGACAAGCATGTTATAAAATGTATTTGGCAAAGCTTCATAAYAAAAACCAGTGCTGAGCAGCAACAGACTGAAACTCCCTGCTTGCAATATCTTCTTCATGTTTGGAAAGTATCTGACATATTTCAAGTATATTTTCCTTAGATGCATCAGCTGACCTGTGCAAACACTGCTGCCATCTGCCCTCCTCCCTGAAATTATTGACTAAACTTGGAAAGTGTAGGAAATAGCACTGCCAAAACTCAGCCTTCAGACTAAAAGATGCAAATAATTGTGCCTTCAGTAGTCTGCCTGATGCTGAAATCAGTACTGCAAATAGCCTGACTTTTCTGCAGAAACTTCAATGCAGAAGTTCACGAGCACAAACATGGAAAGTAAATCCCGGTCCTTGCAGCCACATTTCCCTCTATTTATACCTTAATAGAYGCATGATGGAAATAAACATTTACCTGACACTTGTCCTTAATAGAGGCTCTCTCCTTTTAAATTGATTGAGAGCTTTAGAGTAAAAGAAGAAAAGCACAGGGGGATGTAGAGCAGTGAAAGTTTGGAGTTTAATGAACAAAGCCACTTATTCCCTCTCAAAGGCAGAGTGAAGCAGAGAGGGAGATGAAAGCTCTTGTTTCATTTTATGTGCAAAGCAGAACAGACATCTCCCATAGACATGCTAATGAAACATTGATTYGCTGGGGTGATGTCTCTTACCACAGGGCTCTCCACCTTGGACTTCCAGGAGAAACGATTCACAATTAATTAACTCCTTTCACAGATTATCTAAAATCTAACTCTGGCTCAGCCCCACTTGGTGATAATGTTGGTTTTGTTAGTAATATGCAGATCAATGAACATATATATATATAAAAGAGATATTGTGAATTTTTATATATTTACAAACCTGTAATGCATCATATATAACATATACAAATAAATTATATATATTGTACCAAATGTACATGTATTTTTAGCCATATAATTCCCCTTCTGTGAACTCATAMACAGTTTTCTGCCATCAGCTCARCAATCCCACAGGAGACATCCACWAACACCCATCTCCTTCTTCCCACAMGTTACCATCRAACCAATCCCCTGGTACATGTTAATAAACATTGYACATTAATGGCTTTTCTTAGGCACAGAAAATCTCATCTCATCTCTTAATAATAATAACAGCAACAATGACAACAATAAACCTTTTCAGGAGGAATGGAGTATAAATATTCAAATAAAAATACTTGGGATTTTGCTTATTTGCTTTCAGAAAATAGAAAGGGAAAAGTAATTGCTCAAAAAAAAATACACACACACCCCACAGATCTTTTTGCTGTATATGCACTCTATGGCAGAGACCTGTGAAACACACATTCCATATCACTGGGGYTTAATCTTATTTATCTTGTGCCTAACAGATCCTCAATYCAGGATCATAGCCTGGTTGATTAMAGGGGGTAACTCACTACATTGAATYCTACCACAAAGATGGGTTTCCCCCCATTTGTGGGAACTGTTCTGTAAAAGGCTCAAAATAGAGTAGCAGGACAGCTTCATAACTGGTTTCTTAGYCAATATTGGAAGTGGCCAAAAAATGGCTATAAATGCTGGTTAAAGACCATTTTCCCTTAAAAGTTGTAAGGAAATTAAGGAAATCCTGTCTTTCTAAGCTTTTCTTGTTCGGGTTGAAAAACAATTGTTTGGGAAATAAGAAAGAGAGATGGATTCTTTTATAAGCCAAGTTGTTTAATTTTCAGCAATAAGAACTCCAAAAATGTCCAGAAGTGGTATTTCTTTCTTAAGTAAAAAAAACCAACCTCCTTAAAACCCAATAGTTAAGGGGGTGTGTTTAAGGTCCTGTGGCAGCACCTTAAAAGCTGTGGTAGATTTGAATTTGACTTAAAAGGATTTTAACCCGAATCCCAGTGACTTTATCTATTTTCTTCTGGGATGCACAACAGAATTACAAATACGATATAAGAAATAATTCTGTGGGATATTCTGATCTAAAATAAAAACTAAAATTGCTTTTGAGTAACATATCTAGAGGATCAAAGGCCTATGGAACAGCAATGCCATAAATAATGTTCAACCAACTACTCCTTAAAGATTTTAACTGGAGAATTTGAAATAAATCTCTAAGTGTACGCACACAATCCCTCTCTCCTTCCTCCATGAATACCATTAACGTGAATTTCGAGCAAGGCTCACCTTCACAACAGCCATTATTGACATGGTGTAGATGATCAATACAGAACAGACTTGAAGCTCATTTTCAGAAATTGATAAAAGTTCAAACCCCAGAGGGGTGAGATGATTTACAGCAGAGGTTAAAGCCGTGCATTCRACTTTTCTCAAAAGCAAAGGTTTTCCAGTTGCTTCCAAATATTTGCTTTTTCCCCCCTAAACACCTTTAAATTTGAACACAAATTTATTTTCTTTCTTTGAATGCAGTTAGAATAGAAATTAATTTTGCTGAGAATATCTATCAAGCAGGTAATATCACACAAGGTAATTTACTTTGTATGACAGGTGCAAGAATCACGAAGCTGAATCTTACTGGGACCTACTCAGCATCTCCCAAACCCAYCCTCAGGGCCAGGTTGTCCTATTCCACTCTTTCCTGGCTGGAATTTATTCCACACCATCCTGCACTGGCACTGCTGCTGGTCCTGGCTCCATCCCACAAAGATACYGGGAAGTGCTGAGATGGAACTGAGTTACAGCTGCCTTCCCATCTCTAGGGGCTCACGAGCTAATGATGAGACAATAAGATTTGATATATTCTTGAAATATACAATAAAATATACATAAACAGAAATATTTATAAAAACACTTAAAAACACTGAAAAACAAACATTGAAAAATACTGAAAAACACTGAAAAACAGCAACCATCAGCTTCCTGCAGAGTTGGGGATATGCAGTGCTTGGTTCTGACACAAACAAATGGAAAAGGCACCTTCTCCAAGGAGGCAGAGCAGAGCAGGGACAGTAACACTCTTTCCCCATGAGCAATGGGTTTCCCTTTCCAGTTCATTGCAGCTCCTCATCCTCCCTCATCTCCTTTCCTCAAGGCAGCACCCCCTGATTAGGAGGCAGCAGGAGCAGGAGGTTAAATGTGCCTTTCCTTCCCAGGTCACCACTAAAGAGTGGCCTCAGTAATGAAGTGCTCTGGCTGAAATAATAAAAGAAAAGGCCAGTGCAGAGCTCCTGTGAGTCCTGGCCCAATCCAAACCCCGATGTTGATGTTGTTGTTGAAAAGCACCACAGAGCAGGTAGGGCAACCCCACGTCTATCACAGCAGCCAGAGCCATTTCATACTGTGTGCTTTTAATTATTTCATTGACACCCTTGGACYTGATAACTGCCTGAATTTTCCTGTCAACACTTTAGTCCTTGATTTTCTTTGCTAAATCACAGTTTTGAATTGCTTTTTTTCTCCACCCACACCCCAACCAATTTTTTGGCTTCTAATTTCCCTGAATGCCCCACACTGTTTTAAATTACATGCTCATTTCAGAATACTTGGACTATTTATCTAGGAGGCAAATTTCAGAGTCATCTGAAATTAATTTCCCAAACCCAAAGTTCCTGGGTACCAGCTTCCAATTCAGCCATGGAATTTCCTGATGGTGCTGCGTGGTTCAGGTTTCTCCACACCTCCAGAGAGCCACGAGGCTGCACTGTGCCCTCCCTCCTGTCTCTGTTCCCTTCCCACTGACCTTTTCAGCAGCAAAATAAAATCTACTTTAATTCATTTGTACCTACTAGAATAAGGCATGCYATATAATTTTTATGGTTGAATCCAGTCTTGGGAGATGGCGAAGTGTTTCAAACAGCTGAGGAAGATGCAGCATTCAGCATAAAATTCAGGCTGGAAAGTTGTTACTAATTGTTTTGCCAAGTTCATTAACAGGCATCAACTTCTCTGTATATCCAGCAACACAATTTTCAGTATCAGTTACCTGAGGTGATTTRATCAGGATTCTGGGTACCCCCACAATCTCCAGTGTCAGGCCTGTGGGCAAAAGTAAAATCATTTCACATGCTCCAAACGTAAAATGAAAACCTTTTGCCATGAGAAATCTTGAACTTTATTTTGCATGTCTGTACAGAGTCCAATCTGATGGCAGAAATTTGAAATCCCCTGTTGTTTTGTTAAGTATATCAAAACAAGTTTCAAGTGTAAGAGAAGTTGTGGCTTTTCAATGGTCGATTTTTTTTCAGGCAAAATTATTTTTGTTTTAATTTATTTGTTTGTGTTAAATCATTTGTGACATTAAGTTTAATGTGTTTCTCATTTGAAGATGGACACTTTTCAAAAATGCCATGGTTCATTTTTTGGGGGGAAATACCCCTCAATGACAGTTACCCTCAAAACCATGTAAGACTTTTGGAAATATTTCCACCTTTAAATTGCTGGAGAACTTAGTGTTATTTTGGGGATAAAGATAGGGAATACAATGATTTTACAATATCAGACCAACATATAAACATTTATTTCCCTGTACTTTACTGTGATTGAAAGAGTTTTTACTTTTTCAACATGAAGTTTTCCAACAACTTTTTAATAATTTGCATTTTGTGAGAAAATTACTGCAATCTGCTCCTGAAATCACTTCAGTACTAAAAAAAAAAAAAAAAAAAAAAAAAAAAATAAAAAAAAATAAAATAAATTTTTGAAAGTTACATTACAGCCCTTAAGCAAGGGATTTTTATACCTCTAAGACTGAAGGTTCTCTTACATCAAAGCTGCCAAGAGTCAGCTAATCATAGCTGACAGCTGGAATCAATCATGTCATGCTACAGGATATTTATCAGAAACCCAGAGTCACCTGTTTGATCCACACCTGCCAATGAGCAAAGGATGACTCTTAAAAGAGTCTCTGGAGCCTGGAATCCCCAAATCCCCTTTCACTGACAGGAATTCAGGGAAGTCCACACATTTTGGGGTTTTTTTCTCCTCAGCTGACACTTTGCCCCACTGCTCCAGGAGGATTYCCTACGGGGCAGTGGAACCTGCTGAGCAGCTCCTGTGGCCAGATGTGCACCCAAACCACACCWCAGCCTTCTCTCCTTCCCCCAAAGAGAGGATTCTCCACACAAACAGCTCGATGGAAGTGGTGATGCTGTGCTTGGAAACTTTGCTGTCTTGGGTACAAGAAACACACAAAGTTAGGTTCATCACCAGAGCTCCAGCACCTCCCAAAACCCTGCCCCATGAGCACTCTGCCGCCCAGAAATGGCACTGCAATGGTGGATCTCCATCCTTTAGCTAGAAATATTGGCATTCTGAGGTCAAGAGCAGCTAAAACAGYTCCCTGGAAACTCCAGTGTCAGACTGCTCTGGTGATGCCTCCAGGATTTTCTATATTTTTCATGTATTTGTGATCCTGTCATTTTTTAGTGGATAACTCCAGACTCCACAGACAGTGCTGAGCTCCTGCTCTCCCATTTTTACACAAAACAATTCCTCTGCAGCCCCAGACTCCAGGACACCTCCCTGTGCCAGGCCCCAAGAGATGGAAACAAGAGAGAATTGGGGGAGCCAASTTGGAGTTTTTGACTGCATTGGCTGCAGCTGCAATTGGAGGATTCAGCCCCGATGTGCAAATGGACAAAAGTGAGAAAGGATGAAAAAGTCATGAGCCATTGTCCATTGTGGGTGCAGMCCCTGGCTGGGCTGGGACTGCCCTGAATGSMCCTGAAGGCCCTTCAGTAAATAGAATTGCTTTTTATTCCCCTAATTTTGTCCAGGCTTCATTTTAGGTAGCTGGATTTAGGCACCACTGGAAAATGAGTGGCAAGGCAGTCACTATGGATGGGACCACTGCAGTAGAGGATAGCATCAGGTCCAACTACACATTGGCAAGAGAGGCAGAGGCAGCTACTCAGAGACATAAGAASAGTATTTCCCCATGGATAAAGTGATTAATTGTGTTATGCTGCCATAAGAGGTTGGTTGGTTTGTTTGTTGGTGTGGGATCATCTGTTGTTTGTTTGCAGGCAAACAACAATGGCATTCGGACTGCACTCCCTTTGATCTCAGCTCTAAAAGGATTTCTCTCTGTGCAGATTTCCCAGAATAAAAGGTAGAATCTGAACCCAAACTGGAAAATGTTGCAAGGGGTCTAGTTAGGACACTGTAAAAATTTTGCAAGAAATTTGAAGTACAGCAGCTAGCGCTGAGAATTAGGTCCATGATCCATGCAGTTTTCTGCAGGGCAAAAAAAAGCTCCTATCTTAAGGAAACAAATAAAATATGAAACATATTCAAGGGAGTCCATTTAGAAAGTGAGCACAGAAATTGAGGGTGTTTCCAAAAGCACCTCTCCATAAAGCTGAGCTACTGAGAKTCATTAATCCAGAGCTGAGTCCTCAGAGCTCACCTGAACACGGAAGCCTCATGAAACTCACAGCAGCTCTGCTTTGCCACCAGCACACTGATAAAACTATGCTGAAAAAAAAAAGCTGGAAGGAGAGGCACATATATTTCATTGTCCATTAAGTGTTCCTATTATATTTAAACAAACAGAAATGGAAATGTCACTGTGCCAGCTGCACGTTCAGCCCAGGCACACACAGCCCAGCTTCTTCAGGTGATGTTTTGGGGCAAACTCTGCTTTCCAGTAAAGGATTCACCATTTCCACTTGGCAAAGGTGGGCTGTGGATGCACAGATGTAATGGAACCCACAGCAAACTCGTGGTGCTTTGATGTAAAAGCTGTAGGCCAGGCAAATACACAGCAGCAGGCACGGATGATTGGGTGTCTAAATCCCACCCTAAAATACCCCATGGAAAGAAGAGAGTTGAAATAAAACAACATTTTGGTAGTCATCACAAGTACTTTTAACAGCTGGAGCTCCTAAGTATATCCCTGCCCCTTTAGAAGGGCTGAAAAGCCAAAATTTAAAGAAAAATATACATTAAAGGGTGGAGGAGAGAGAGAATGCATATGTCTACCTGGATATCCTGGTGAACAAAACCTGATTGAGATCTCCACGTGTTTTCCATCTGCCAGGTTTAAGTTAGGTATTTCTGCATGGTTTGGGGTTTGGGTTTTTTCTTCTGTTTGAGGGAGGGAAAAACTCCTAAAACATTTATTTAACCTTTTTTTTTTTTAAATATTTCATTTCTTCCCATTACCATTTTCACAAACAGAGTTAGAAGTAGTAAAGGGCAAAAAATCTTCAAATGTTTCTAAAACCTTTAAAATGCTAGCAGCAATCACTGCCACAATTAAGAGCAAAAAATAATGCCAACTTTCAGGGGTTTTGGTATCAACAATCACATTTTTCTCTGCCATACGGCTGATCCTGAAAGGTTCTGAAGAGACAAGAGCCCCACTKCATTGAATTAAGAATGTGGCCAATTTAATGAAACGTTTAATACCTCAAAGGYCTCAGCTTTTCAGGAAAATTAGGTACATTGCAGCACATCTACMGTAGGGGCATAACTGTGTTCCCCTTGATCAATCAACCAGAGCATATAAAACTCCACAAAAATTTATCTTCACATCCAGCTCACTCACATTTATCCTAGCAGGACACATTAGCTCTTACACACGGCTGGTTAAAGCACCTCCTCTGCTCCTGGATCAGAGCTGGCTCCCAGCCAGCTGGGGCAAAGCACAGGTTGAGAAGTTCAACCTTATCTCCTTCCCTTCAATTAGCGATACCCTTCGGCAATTATTATCTCCMGAAGAACAAGGCAAATCTGCCCTGCAGCTTTTTCCTCCAACTATTCCTGCTTGAAAAAAGACTCAGCTGAGTGAATGAAAGGAAGCTGAGGGCGCTGGTAAAAATCTGTCCTCGAGCAGCCACCGAGCACGCATAAACACTGCAAAAACTGGCTGGCATCATCACCAACAAGCGACTCGCGTGACTCCGTGCTTCAAGGCCACATTTAAAATTTAAAAAACTGGATGTTAAACCCAGATTAATGAAGAAGACCATCCATTCCCCCTCTGCAACAAAACCCCCGTGCAATTAATTAGAAAAGCATTTTTCCAAAACTGACACATCCGACACAAAGACTGCAGAGAAGATGAGTTCTTCCCCAGTGAACCAGAAGCAAATCCCAGGATGWAACTGTGGATATTTGAGTCCTTGACTTGCCTGTGTGTAAGAAAAGCCAGTAAATCAGCACATGCTCACCCTGTTGCTAAATCAAAGCCTCATGAGAAGAACAGGGGTGGAGTTTTGCCTCTCCAACAGGAAAACAACTGCAGCAGCTGCCACAACATCAGTGAGCATGGAGAGAACACAGCCCTTCCACTTGGTTTAAAGATGGGATTATGTTCCAGCTCAGAGGAGATGGAGAGTCCTGTACCTCAGCTCTGTGTTCATCTACCTCTTTCTATAGGAAAAACTAAACGTCCAAAATATATTCTGAAAATACCTCAGTGAATCCAAACTGTAAATTGGTATGTCCAGTAAAGGATCCATCCATTTTGTTCTTGGGATTGTGAAGGAAATTWTTAGTACAAAAACACCATTATCACAATAGACCAAAATGCAACTGACTTCACTTCACGGGCATTTCAATTGTTAAAGATAAAAAAATCAGATTGTTCAAAGACCTCTCCAGTCTTAGCTTTGGAAAATCCACACTTTTCTTCTTCAACTTGCTCTCCTCATGCGGACTTAGGAAAGAAGGGACTTTACACCTCATGTTCTCCTTCCTCCTTCTTTCTCTCTCTCTTTCTTTCTCTCTCTTTTCTTTCTTTCTTTCTTTCTTTCTTTCTTTCTTTCTTTCTTTCTTTCTTTCTTTCTTTCTTTCTTTCTTTCTTTCTTTCTTTCTTTCTTTCTTTNTTTCTTTCTTTCTTTCTTTCTTTCTTTCTTTCTTTCTTTCTTTCTTTCTTTCTTTCTTTCTTTCTTTCTTTCTTTCTTTCTTTCTTTCTTTCTTTCTCTCTCTTTCTTTTCTTTTCCTTCCTTCCTTCCTTCCTTCCTTCCTTCCTTCCTTCCTTCCTGCCTTCCTGCCTTCCTGCCTTCCTGCCTTCCTTCCTTCCTATCTTTTTCTCACCTTCTTCCAATCCACCTCCCCCAAAGCGGCACTTACACAGTGACAAATGAAGCAATAATAAGGTTAGTCATTTAACTCCTTGCATCCTACTTAAAAACCACCCTAATTACTGTGTAATGGGTCCACAGAGGCAGAAGASTCTGGGTGAAATCTACCCGGAGGGCGCCGGTATAGTTCATCTGTCCATTCCCTAATAGCACTCTAAAGTTCACCCTTATAAACATGTCACCCAGCCCATAATTAAGTGACTGGTCATTAGGTAACAGATGTGGTACCTGTGGGTCACATATCAGTCAGTTGGTGATGGATCTTCAGCCAGGAGCAGCTCCAGAGCTCTCTGTCACCGTGGCAGTGCTCTCCATGCACGGCACCCTCACACCAGAGTTTGTGTGGGTGGGTTTTTTAAGCCATGAATTCTGTTTTTGTGAAGGGTGAGACCCTGAGGGGAGCAGGGAGCAGAAGAACTCTCCCAGTTCAGCCTCAGCCCTGCAGCATGATGGAAAGCTGTGTTTTTTCCTTTCTATTCTGCAGGCATGCTGGTTCCCAAAGCACCCTTCAAACTTTGCTGACAGGTGAATTTGCCATTTAAGCTCTGTATGAGTCAARATTGCTAATTAATTTATTTTTATAAACTACAAGAGGACATCCTCTTCCCTGGTCATGTTTTAAAATAAATAAATCAACATGGAGTTGTGCTTTTTAACTCCTCCTTCAGCTTTCATGGTCGTGCAAGGACAAGGTGGACAGAGAGGAAAAGCCAAAGCCAGTTTTATCCTTGATTTTATCTAGAAAACAGGAATAGAAGCTACAGCTGAACAAACTCCCACATAACTGAATGAAACACACACCCAGGCTGATCTGGCCATTCATCAGTGCAGCCACAAAGACAAATAAAACCAATTTCACTGAACCCCCTCCTCCCCTCACTCTGCAACATGAGGGGCTTCATCAAGGGTGGTATCAGAACAAGTACAGGACATTTGAGTCAATTTTTTTCCTCAGACTGCACAAAACCTCCAGTTTCCAGCAGGTTTTGTTGCCCTCAAGAGACAGAAAAGGACAGATCACATGAAGTCTTGAAGTTCAGACTAGAGTCCTAGGAACCCTGAGGCTCATACCTCTTACAAAATTATTCAGTTGCTTCATAATTTCTCTGAACTGTCAAGAGAAAGAAAATTTATTTCCTTGAGGAAGGCCCACAGAGGTGGGCAACCAATTTTATCTGGCTACAAGAGGACTGTACCCCTGCCTCTGTGTTGCATACTCTGTTTTCAAGGAATTTTCTTTTACCTTCTGCATTCTTGGATTCAATAATGCAGTGAAGAGCTGGACCACACAGATTTCCAGATGGTCAATGAGATTTCAGCTATGCTTTTCTGGGTAACTAAATTATATAGGAAATGAAAAAAAAAAAAAAAAAAAAAAAAAAAAAAAAAAAAAAAAAAAAAAAAAAGKAAGRAAAAAGAAAAAAAGTATCATGCCCGCAACATTTAAAGATTTATAATTGCTGGTTATCATCTGCAAGGAGTGTGCCCAAAGCCATGATCCTGTGGCCAATAAAACAAGACAAGACCTTGAAATCAGCCCTCTGACCTCAGATGGTGAAATGTACCTTAATTCCCACAAATATTAACCTCCCATGATGTCTCTTCTGGCAATGCACCTCTGTTTGATGTTCACAGCAAAACACTTGGGCCCCCCAGAGTTTTGGCAGGACAGGAAACAGAAGATTTGGCAAAAGAATTACGGTGGCCAGTAAATCCTAAGAAGAAAATTCAAAGCCCAAGAARTGGCAAATGTCCATTAATGACTAATTCAGCCCTTTGTATGTAGAGACCTAATTAGATACAACTGCACACACACGTCACTGTTTTCATTATTTACAAAATGAAGCAAAAACTGATGTTTTGACTTGAATCATATTGGAAAGACACAGAGATGCACTGGTTTTGCCCCGCTCCCAGGGAATTTTATTGCTTTAAATTCTGCAACCAATGAGGGGACAAAATGTAAGGGAATATTTTTTTTTTTTTTTAAATATATTTTGTAGAGAAAATACCTGCCCCTCTGGCCAAGAGGATTTCTTACCCCGGAGTTGCACCCCTTAAAAGGCTGTCCACCCCTCAAGCTTTTACTGCATTTCAGTCAGAACATCTTCATAACCAGATCCATCAGTTTCTGTTTTCTTCACATCAAGAAAACACCCTGCTGCTTTTGTACCCTCATGTTATGCAGATTTTACCATATTCTCGGGTTCTTTAGTCAAAGACAAGATGAGCTAAGGAGAGTGACCTGGAGCAGTATCTAAAATCTTTAATTTTAACCTAAATCTCACAAAATATATATCTTAAAGCTGCTTTCTAGGAAGGYCACAGAAGGATTGCTTCTTCCTGGTATATTCTGTATTATGTCAATACATAATTTGAAATGCTGYTTGCAAACAGCACAGACAACTCTTACATCCCAAAGCTCCCCCGTAAACAAGTCAAACCTTTTTTCTTTGGGGTGTTTTTCACWCTGCAAGGCCCCTGTGGGTCTGGCATCAATCACCCAGTGATGGATGGGCATCCCATGCCAGGGTCATGTGTCCCTSCAGTGCTTATTGAACTCAGCACCTCATCCTCCCCGGCTGCTGACGGCTGATCTATACGATTCAGCTCCAATCGAAACCGCGATTTTTCACTGTTAAAGACTCTCCCGTTTGATGTGTTTGCACTGAGACCATGAAGGATCAAAATGGTGAGCAGGAAAACGGCCCTCAGATAAGGGGATTGGCTGATTGCTGCGTGCTGGCATCACAGCTCTGCACCACTGAAAATTATAAAGTGGTGCCCGTGAATCATAAAGTGTAAAAGAAAGGGGGAAAAAAAGCAAAAAAGCCTGTGAGGCAGAGTCGGTGTGGATCAGTCAAGAACAAGTGACTTTATTTGAACATGTAGTTGAAACAAATCATTAGGACAATTCTGCTTTGAGAGTTTGACAACTGATTGGCACACACTGGAGCATGGCACAAATTAAACTTATCCTTTGGCACAGCCAAATGTAAGTCACTATGTTTAAGGGAGATGTAGAACAGCAGAGAGGATTGGTACAACACAGAGGAGCAAAGTTATCTGATAGAAATTGGATAAACAGCAAACTCATTCACTGTTAGAGTGGAGACTGCATTAGGAAAGATTGCTCACAAACTGTAAGCAGGCAGAAGTACAAACCTATATTTGGGAAGAAAAATTTGGGAAGAAAAAAAAAWTTGRAGAGTAAATTCTTAACAGTTCTGCTTTTTTTTCTGCATAACTCACCAGGCGCATGATACACAATCAAGGGATTAAGCTGATCTCAAAAAATCTTGCACCTAAACAAAAATTGATTCCAAAGAAAAAGAAATACGCTGGTTTTAGATAATTTGCCTTAGGTTTTATCCCAGATTGTATMCATCCATAATAGTGCATTTTCTTATTCAATAAGAGAAATCACTGCTCAAACTGCAATTACCTGTGCCAGTAAGGTGGGCTAATTGCACTTTTTTGGCACTTTCCACTGCAGTCACCACAGTCCGTGCTCTTCCCTGCCATGCCCTGAGAAATGTCTGAGCTGAATTCACTGGAATGCCGACCCTGGAGCTCTGCTTAAACCTCAGGTGGATTCCTTTACATATCTAGGAAAGAGATGTGGTCAGAGCTGAGATTTCAGCTGACAGTAATAGCTGGGTTTACGCTTTCCCTGTGGTTGCAGCTGTTCACACTGCTCTGCTGAAATGCAAAGGATGGAGAAACACCAGAGACTGACACAGGGAAGGGAAATAAAGGAAAATATTGTCCTTGAATGGTGAACGTGGCCAGAATGATGTTGGAATTTGTCCCAACATGGGGAATAGATGGGACATAGATGGACAAACTCCTCGCTGCTTGCATCCTGTCCTATTAGCCCTCTGCAAAGGGGATGTAGTTCACTATTGACTCAAGTATAGGTGACCACACAGAGAAAGGCAAGACATAACACAGCCCTTAGAAATGGGACTTCTGCAACTCATTCCCCACTCACCAGTAGCTCACTGGGTGGTCTTCAACCATAAACCAAAGACACAGCTAATACCCTCTTACACAGCAATTCCAGCACTCCGCAGCAAAATATTTGCACTTTCTTAGCTAAAAAATACTTTTAAAGTGTATTTGGTCTCTTTAATGTTTACAATTATTTGCCTTTGTTTTGATTTATTTCATGAGAATTTTTTGTCCTTAAATACTTCCAAGTGTCTCAAGTGGAACAGGAATATGTCATTGTTCCCACTTTGCGGAACTGAAGAACAGACGTMCAGGTCGACAAGGCTGTGGATTTGTCTTTCCATACCTATGACATCCTCACAGAACACCTTTTGCAAGTCTGCATCCATCTAAGGAGTTTCCAAACCTTTTGAGAACTCATGGTTGCCCAGTGCTTCTCAAAAACTCAAGTTTTATAACACCTTGTATAAAGTGATCGGACAGACCACATTTCTGCTTTTTACCTCAACTTTGCACATCTGACAGATTAAAGGGCATTTTGATAGAATTTTTCCCCCATTATTTTGTTGTGGCACCAATCACAGAGCAAATCTGAGGGCAGGTGTTTATTTTATTTTTATTATTCTGCTAAGCACAGCATTCTCTACAACCTTCAGTGAAGGGGAATGGGGAAGAACAGCATCAACTTCCAAGAAAATATCAAAAGCTAATAACCACCCTCTGAATTTTAATCCATAGCCAGCCCCAAAATAGCTCACTTCATACACACTTCGCACTTCTGATGAGGAGGAAAGGAGGTGCTTCATTCCAGAGTCATCTTAAAAGGGGGATTACGTTAATAATCGTGAATTAACACTGATTCTTAAAGATTACACTTTTCTYCTCAAAATAGTAGTCAGAAGTTGACATTTATGAAGTAATTCAGGATCAAATAATAGTTTTCATGCGAATGCATATTTCACAAAAGTTTCCTTTGAGTTTGCACTGTAGAGTAAATCATTGGAAAAACAATTTTCTAGAAGAGATTTGTGATAATGTCCTTCATCTTATGGTGGATGGGCCACTGTGTTTGTGGTTCCTGATTTGTGCAGAGTCAAGGGATCAGGAGCATTTGGGCACAGCCATTTGGTGCCTGAAGTCACCATTCCCAGGTGTCACCAGCCCAGCTGACATCAGGACCTTAATCCACTCCAGCCCTTTAGCTAAGTGGCCACGCAACCCTTGCAGCAATGCAAAGCAAGTAAGTGAGACTGAAAACGCCTTCAGCACTTCCACATTCATCCCAGTGAAAAATCTGTTTTCTAATTTGCCTTTTCAGTCCTTCAGCTGCRTTAATTTTACCGTGGGTGAAAGATGTGAGTATATTTATGCAGCAGAAATTACCAAATAATGAAGATCACTACAACACTTCCAGATTTTTGGAAGCCTGTTGGCACAGAATCAAAAGAAACACAGCGCGAGAGTAAAAATAGAAATTTTTTTCTTTAGAAAGGCTAATTTGTTTGTTAATAATTTTACTGCTTTCAAAAACACCAAAGGATTTGTAGTCTCTACATATCTGAGTTTAGGTAAATTAAAGGCAGCTACTCTGCCAATTTCACTTTCAAATTCTTTATAAAGGCATCTTACAATAGTTTGAAAAGTAAATTAGCATTAGTTTCACTGAGATAAAAGTTTAAAATTCCTGTTGCTACTTTACCTCCCAGTTTTGACATTTCATAACCTTTATTTTATATTTCTCACATCTTTCACAGGCAAAGATGACAAAATCCAGACTGAGGAGTGGTTCAGGTTACAGTCATTATCCAAACAGACTAAAAGCTTTGAGATCATGGTTACACATAATTACAAAATAATATCTGTGTCTACTGCAAAGAAACTGTTGAAACCTGGATCAGGATGGCCCATAGGAAAATACATCTGGAGAAGGAACAGGGTTATTGCTACCTAAATTGTTAAGATTAGAAAAATTAAGGCATTTTTATATGTACAAATAAATGAGGGAGCAGAGCCCCTGACAAAACCAGATTGGGCTCAAAATAGACAAAACACAAGCATTGCTTGGTTATAATTGTGCTTAGGCCAGCAAGGCACTCTGTGCATCGTGCAAACATTAGGCAGCGAGATTTGTTTATTTTCTACTATAAATGAAAATTAGAGAGTCAGAGGCAATCTAGGGGGATAAAAATTAAATAAAATCTAGGTYTGAGTTTTGCTCTGAATGGATTTTTATGGTAACTGTACAAGATCTCTAGTGACCCCCAGCAATGAGAACAACCTTGTCTTCGGTCTCCTCAAAGAGACAAATTGCATTAGTGCAGCACATAATACTGATCTGATGAATTAGCTTTTACTTCACTAAGARATTCTATGCAAATGTGAATAATCCCTGCTCAGAAGAGAGAAAAAGGGCAACCCTTCCCACAGCCAAGACACATAATTATACTCACATTAAAAAAAGTACAAATAGCTCAATTTCATATATAAAATATGCATAAAGTTAGGCTAGGGAAGTTTAATTATTAGTGATCTGCTAAGACCTCAAGAATGCCCTTAATCCAGCACGAAGGTGGAACAGGGAGTTGAGAASAAGGCCTGGAGGGGATCCTGAGTCACCTCACCACAGACAGATGTGATCTGCAGTCCCTACAACCAACACAACCTCCTCCCTCTGAGCTCAGGAGCCCCTTATCCCACCGCCCTGAAATCCTTTCAGGAAAAATAAAATATCCCTACRCAAACACCCACCAGAAAAGATTGTTAGAGGTTATGGAGAAACATCACTTTYTTGGTTTCTGTTAAGAGATGCTCAGAGTTTGAGCAGTTTGGTAGAAGCTTTAAG
The DNA here is from genome assembly GCF_030028575.1 of Malurus melanocephalus. Classification (NCBI taxonomy): domain Eukaryota; kingdom Metazoa; phylum Chordata; class Aves; order Passeriformes; family Maluridae; genus Malurus; species Malurus melanocephalus. Next base: position 483,884 of record NW_026623570.1, read on the forward strand.
AAATCACAAAGTCCATTTTACACGAGCCACCACACTGACCACTTTGACCACCAGGGAATGTCCAATCTGATTGTATCCTTTAATGAGAAATSACCAGCCCAAASATTTTATTAATAATTTCTCAAAATYTCAAAACTTGAATAGAACAGCTAAAGAAGTTGAGATGGCTTTTTTAATAAAGATTCCCTCTTTACATMTCATAAAGTACATTATAAAGCCTAAGTCCCAAATTGCTTGCTCCTCTACCACAACAAACAATGATCCACTATTAAGTATTGCTTTACACCACAAGAGTACTTTTATATATATGTTGTTCAACCTTAATTGAAATTTCCCTTTCTAATTCAGACTGATGTTAATATTATTTTGTGTTATTTGTTCAGAGCCAGATTATAAGAAGAAYCAAGCCAACAGATCACAATTCAAGCACTGGAACAGGCAGCCCAGAGAAGTGGTTGAGTCACCATCCCTGGAGGTATTGAGAAGTAGTGAGCTTGGCAATGCTACATTAATGGTTGGAYTTGATGARCTCTAAAATGTCTTTTTTCCAACCTAAACAGTTCTTTGRTTCTATGAATTCAGCTCCTATTCACTCAAACTCCTAGAAAAACATCCTCTATTATAAGCATTCTTTAATAAATTGAGAATTCAGGGTTAAACAGAAGCTCATCAAAATCCTCAGTCATAGGCAATTTCAGAATATTGCACAAGCAAACCAACAGGAATCATGTTTAGCTGTATAAAACTGTCTTAGAGCCATTTCCAAGCTTGCAGGCTTAGCTGCACTTGTGATTTGGGAATCAGGCTGCACATCCAATACATAAGTCTGGTCCTGATTTTGTCTTACAGTTTGCCAGTACGTTGTGAGTAGATTCATAACTCATTGGCAGATGAKTCATTATGAAAATGTTAGAATACTTTCAGTGTGGTAAGGAGGATGTTCAGGTTCCTGGTGTTCAAWGCACCATTTGGGGGGTGGGAAGTTCAGATTTTTCCCACCACTTCTAGACTTTTAGGCAAATAACCAAATACACGACTCARGCAGGGTTGGCAGAACTATCTTTGCTGACCCAGAGCATAAGGAATTAATCAGCATCACGACAAATAKGCAAGTACAGATTTAATAGAAGGGAACCAGCCATTTGTTGAGTCTGCTAAGTTTATCACATGTACAGACTCTTTCAATGGACACACACAAGCATTTTCTGGTTTTCTTTTGTTTTTACAGTCTCCTTTCTCCTAATCCGAGAATTAAAATTAACAACCTCAACAACCAGCTTGGGTTGCCAAGAGTCTTTCTCAGCCTTACTGTAAGTCTGGGATAGAAAAGATTTAACGTGAAAAAATTCAGGTTGGGAATGACCTTCTGCACTGATTGACTTTAGTGGAATGTAAATGATGGGCAGTAAATCAGGAGACGCGCACACCGCTCYGTGAATCATCCCGTTCCCTTCAATCCCATCCAGAGGCTGAGACATAAATCCTCCCAGTTCAAGCTGGGCCATGAGCAGCCCTTTATATTCCCAATTAAAGATGTACTGTCCTCTGCCCAGCACTCAGTTGGGACGCTGCACATTAATATGGTAATCAGCAGCCCAGCAGAGGGACATGGGGACCTCACTGTGTTCAACCCCAGGATTCCTCCCTGCTGCATGGAGCAGGGTTTGGTGTTTTAACAGGGTTTTAATAGGCAGAACCCAGGAGGAGACAGAGAACCCTTAATTAGAACTGGTTTTAATGCCCCACTGCCAGTAGGGAACGTGTTGTGATGATCAGGGCTCTCACACCGATCCTCTGGGGCTGCAGGCCAGCTACAGCTGCTTCCCAGTGCTCCAAAATCAGTGCCCAACCATTCAAAAACAACCTCATGGCTTGAACATCCATCTATCACCACCCTGCCACTGCCAGAACTGCACCTGGGAGGTTCTCCCTTGTGAGAACAGCTTTGCTCCTCTGTGAAATCATGGGAGCTACAGCACAGACAGTCACAGCTTGATGGCTGAGAGCATCAAGGGACATTCACCCACAGCCACCAGCAGCATTTCTGGGGATGTGTGGTGGGTCCTGGAAGGGGCTGCCAGCACAGACCAACCTTCCCCTTGGGCCCTACATATCCCTTATTATCCTGCCACRGGATAAAGGAACCCAGGAAAAGAGGGAAGGGGCCAGGGAGGTGCAGGTGGTGGCTGCTTACTGCACCAGTGGTGATCATCTCTGTGAARAGGAGTTTCAGCAAGTGACTAAAAGACAATAAATCTCAGACTCCACAGGCAACTGCAGGCAAAGTGATTAAGGAGAAAGAGCCAAGTTAACAGATTTTGGGGTGCTGGAAATGAGGGTTGGATGGGCACAAGTCCCATCATTTCCTATGGCAGGGAGGACAGGCTGCCCWGAAACAGGAATTGGAAAAATTGTTGTCATTGTTGTTTTCACTATTTTGGCTTCAAACTGTTACTCACCCAAACAGAGCTGAATAAATTCTCTACCTTTTCTAAGTCTACCTTAAACTCCTTCTACAAGAATTGTATTTAAACCACCTCATTACTCTGATACAACTCCTTTTGCCCAGAACTTTTAAAAARAGTGGATGGAAAGAGTGTACATAGACCTGAAACAGCGGGGTTTATAGAAAAAGRAACTGATCTTTTACTCAAACCTCTCTAAGCTGCACTGCTTGTAGTTCAGCCACAGGTCCAGAGAGAGTCCCAGGGCTTTAAGACTTGGTGCTATCAACAGTGGACAAAATGTGAGTATCTGGCACACAAATCAGTGTCTCAGCTGAGGATTGCTAACTTCTGGTTTAAATAATGTGCATAGAGAAAAGGGATGCCAGTTACTTCTCCAGAGAATTGGTTKGAGTGCTGGTGGGGGTGGAGGCAGTGGCTATCCCTGTTGCAGACCAGCAGACACAAGGTGTTTTTAAAAACATGAGATTTTGCCCAACAGTAAGCAGATATAACCTGTTTTACCTGCAGAAGGTAATGCCTTATAACCAGATTTTTTGTTGTGGTTGTTTAACTTCAGGGAGGATTTACCTTCCCTAAAAAGATGGAGAGTAAAACCCTGGATCCAAAAGCATCTCCTCCCACACTGGCCACCTTACCCCACCCCGCTCTCTTCAGCCCTCCATCGCTATTTTTAACATCTCATTTCCTCACATTATGGCAATTTACATACTTAAACACATCGCATTATCGTCCAGTATATAAACAAAGTGAGATAATGCACTGTAAAGAGAAAAAAAAAAAAAAAAAAAAAAAAACCAACGCAGATACACACACAGGAGCTTTTGGAAATCAGGCAGTTCTTTGAAGCAAAGCAGTTGTCCTGTATCAGTAATGGGAGGATTTCTCAGCAACACTTTACAATAAAGCGGACTTAATGAGAGCAGTGGCGTAATTCCTGTGGAATTGCATATTGAGAGCTACATTCATAGCCAAGGAGCCCATCAGGACCGGTATTGTTAGCATGAATGCTGAAGGAATTGCAGAATGAATTGCCATTTTGTCGTCGAGTGTTTCCGATTGGCTCTCTCCTGCCATCTGTGTCATCGGGAGGATGAGAAGCACCACGGTCCGAACCTGAGCGTCTGAAAGGTGGGTCAAGGGGAAAATTCGTGCTGCAGCAGCCTCTGCTTCTGCTCTGAGGAAGTTCAGTGCACCTGCCTTCCTGTCACTGCACCGGGAAGAGAAGCCAGGACAGAGAACAGATTGCCAGGACCTGGGTGTTAGGAAAATTAATCCACAAGCACCAGAGGTTTATGTCCAAAAAGGAGAMAGAGGAGTCCCACAACTTTATTCATGAATAAAGGGAGAGGTCATGGGTATTTCCCATGGGGTCTCTCAAATTCATAGAGGACGCAGTTCCCTCTTTTATCCCAATTTCCCGGCCACAGTTCCCTCTCTCTTTCCCCATTGCTGAGGTACTTGAGAGGTTCAGGCTCCCCAAAACGCCTGATGAAACCCCCCCCTTCTATCATACATTGCCCCCTTTCAATATACATCTCTGTGCCTCTGCTCTTCTTTTCCATTAACACAGTCTGGGGTCAGTCAATCAGTGGAATTCCTATGGAAATCCTTCCCATTGTTTCCTTCTATCTCCCAATATCAGCCTTATCTTACCCCAGAGTCAGAGTTTGTAAAGACACTTCCTTCTCATTCCTTTCATGGGTAAGGCAACCCTTTGCCCTGAAGAGAGTGGAACACCATTTATTGATCAGCTCCACCAAATCTGGTGATAGATCACAGCAAAGCACTGCTCAGAAACTAGAGACTGCCAATTATCCCACTCTTCTGAGGCTCCTGCAGCCCCCTCTGTTTCTTCGTGGTGCTACAGTAAATGTAAGATGTAAAAACTTGGAAACCACTCTGGGAAAAAAAAAAAAAGAAATGCACAGCTTGTGTCTCATTTAGTTCTACAGAGAAGGCACAGATTTTAAAACTGTTGGAGTGATCTAGAAGCCTAAATTACCTTCCCAAAACCTCTAAATCACATAGAAGGTCACTCACTAGTGTTTAAAATCAAGAGTTAGCTCACCTATGTGCTTTTGAATTGTATAAACAAAACTATTTTTTAACTTTCTTTTGTTAACTTCTGTTGGAATAGTTATTGATAAAAGAAATCTCAAATGAAAAAAGTCTTTGTTTCATCACCTTGTTCTATAACTGAGGTACTGATGCTCCACTGAGTTAGATTTGATATCTCTACAGGAATTCCAACTTCTGTCTTTATTTACAATTCCCTTTCAGCCTTCAAGATAAAGAATTACTGTATTATTCATCTCTTTATGCTGGTATTGCCACATTGGGATGTTTTCCAGGCAGAAAAGCCGATTTTGACTCTTGGCACAGCCCTGACACCACAAATAACCTGGGAGCTGCCGAGCCCTACCCACCCTGGAAACCCAAGAGACGCCCCAAGACCGATCCGTGTACACACAGGAGCAAACCACARCACCTTTCATTCCCAATTCTTTTCAAGTCCTTCCAGCCTGACACCTCCCATCCTGTGGGTCCATGCCTTGGTTCAACAACAGCCTGGGAGAGGCTTCCCTTCCAAAAGCATCCCCTTCCATCCAGCTGTGAGAGATTGGATGGAATTCATGTGGAATTCCAAAGGTTGGGAACACCCAGGGCGTCTCCTGTTAGTGCTCAGGGCTCTCTGAGGGTTGTGCAAGTTTGCTTTAGGGTGCAACATTTTCCTTCAGACAATTTCACAGCTCCATAATGCTCAGGGCAAGGACATTTCATTTCATTTGAGAGAAACAGGCTCAGAGGGAAAACTTTTCTAGAAGATTCTATAGCCACAAGACTTGACAGGATGGAGCCAAACAGCACAGACTGGAATGAAGGAATGAAAAATGGCCCCATCCTCACAGTCRTGCTTTGACCATTCCAAAGCCATCACCTGGCTCTGTCCCCCTGCAATTTCTTTTTGGTTTGATATAAGATCCATGCCAAACTGATCCATCTCAGATGACGACATGTACCATGCACATGTTGCAATGGGTGCTTATGGGTCCAATCCCTGACAGGCAAGTTATATGACAGAGCACAAGGAATGAGTTTTTAAAAAATTAAATTCTTTAAATTTACAGTTCTATTAAAAAAAAAAATGAAAAAAAGAAAAAAAGAAAAATGAATGAGTTTAAATATTTCCAGATCTACCAGAAGAATTATTCAAACTAAGTTTATAGGTCTGACTCTGCCATACATCACTCTAAATCAGAGGGGATTTTGCTAGACCTGAAGGTAAATAATTTATGATCTAAYGGGAAATGCTCTTCACGTACCAAAAGCTTTAGAATAGTTCCCCTCTCCAGAAACAAGGCCCCAATTTAGCAAAGCACACAATATCACAACTGCTCAGTTGAAGAATCACATATTAAAGAAAAAAATATTAGTCACCTTTAGGAAGGCTTGGTTCCAGTTCCAGCCCTGGCAATAAATAAAGTTTCCTGCAGTGCAGGCATTGCTCCCAGCACCGTGCCTACAGCCACGAGCACGCTGCCAGCAGCACACACCAGAGAAGGTGTCCATCTTCCTTTCCACTTTATTACAGCTGAGAACAGCTTGATCCTGCCACACTGGCTCTTGAGAATGCTTGTACAGGGTTCCCGTGAAATGAGAGACCAGAGAATCTTTGAGAATGAAGCTCAGACTTTAAAGATATTTGCGTGACAATTTGAGACGGATAACTCTTCCCTGTCAGTCAGTTTTCCCCTCCTAACAAGGAACTGAGCACCACCTCTAGCTCATAGCCACAGGGTGGAAGAGACTGATCCTTGTATTCAGAATATTAATCCTTTTAGCACCACATCCCCACCTGCAAAGTGCCTGGACTGTGCTTTTGTGGGTCCTACAAAAACAGCAACGACTCAATAAGGGGTAATTGACAAAAAGTCYCATTGCTCCCCCTTCTACTTTCCTTTGAAATAAGAGAGGGAGACAGGCATCTTCAAAATTCTGCATTTCAAAGTTATCCTTTTCCCTTTTGTTGGGAGGTGGCAAAATCAGACTATTTAAAGAATTGTCTGATGATATTTTAAAAGGCTTTGGTTACACTGCCTTGGGGAGTTGAATAAAACAAAGGTAACTCAAAGATAGAGCACAGGTTTGTGATCTGTCTCAGCTTGGTTGCTCTTGCCCTTAATTGCATGCATCCTCTTCTTGCAGGGATTTCAAAGGGAAGTTCAGCACCTGAAACACTGATCCCTGCCTCTGCACTGGGAGCAAGCTCCAAACCACAATTTACACACGTGCAGCTCAACTGATTTAACAGGATCAGCCTCAGGTACAAGGCACAAGTCAGATGTGCTTGGGCACTCCCTGAAGGAGCCCCTGATCACACACCCTACTAGGTTTTACTCCACATTACTCCTTAAAAACACCATGAACATAAACTAAATTAAAGAAATCAGAAGGTAACGTGGTGCCCAAGCCATAAAGATCTCCAATCTCTTTGTCAGGTCCAGGCTTGGGAGGTTTTGCACCAGGCTGATATTTTTACGGCTCCCATATCCCCTCAGTTCTTCTACAGGACAGGCCCTGCTATGTTTTGCTTTCCTGAATTTAGTTCTACTACCAACTCKTACCTCCCCAGATATCAAGACAACTCATTTAAGCACACGAAATGTCACATATTAGCACTAAGAGGAGACATGAATTTTCCATTCCTATTTCAAGTAACTTGGGGAAACACAGCATAACATATTTGTACTTATATAACACATAATTTGAGTTCAGATAAATGAGGTAGGACATTACATATGCCTGTTCTACATGCAAAAAAAAAAAATAAAAAAAAGAAAAACAAAAACCTCTCACTTTTTAGAGCTATAGAAAACTGTTGTTGCCAAAATAACAAAGATAAATCCAGCTTTGAATTGAGCAGGCACATTTCTACAGCCATTCAGTGCTTCAGACACAGGTCCAGGGGAGAGCCAGGGCCAGGCTCAGGCTCAGAGCTGTCCAATGATGAGACACAGCCAGATGTGAGGGGTAACACTGTCTGGCCTCCAAGCTGGCTGGATGCAAACCAGCCCTGCTCTGAAGCTGGAAAAGGGAGGATTTTGCTCGGGCACACCCTCATTAAAGTACCTGAAGAGGTTTGGAGAAGATGCTGGATTCTGACAGCAAAGACACACACATTATGAGCAGCACAGCCCTTCTGGGGCAATGGGGCTCCCATCTTCCTGCTATTTATCTTCACCACCCTGAGTGGAATTTCTCTGATTATCCAGGCAGAGAGGTTACAGATAGTTAGGAACTGATCTGTAATGTACACACACAGCATTTGAGCCTTTGAGAAGCACTGAGAAAAACTTCTGCATTCAAAAAGTCTTCTGTACACAGACACTAAGATTAAATCTAGCAATTAGCAGTGTAAGCTATATTCTGTCCTAATCACAGTTTAAGGAACCAAATTTATTCTATTTTATGGCTCAAAAGCCACATGTTTCTTTCTTGTATTAATCATTATATTTTTCACTTTTGGTTGACCCTTAGCTTCCCCCTGGCCTATATCACTTTGCTGACAAAATCTTTATTATTTAGGGTTTTCCTCCAGACACAGGACTGCTTTCCTGCATTTGGAATACAGCCAGAGAACATTCAGCATGGAGACCTTTCCAAAAAGGTGTTTTTTTTCCAGCTAGAAGGGTGGAGATGGCTTCTTTTGAGAGTTTCTGTGCTTCCTGGAGTGCCTTTTCACCCGCAATGTAAATGAGCAGTGACCTTCTGTTCTGATCCACAGGTCTGAAGCAGAAGGSTCCTGCAAATTCTTATAATTTCCGCAGGAACTGGTGGGATGCCAAGTTCATTTCAGCTGCTGAAGGAAGCTGCTATACCTCAAGTCCAGCAGACTTAATAGCCTTGAGCTCACAACRTAATAGCATTATTCTGTGTGTTGGATGGGGCATAAAACACATTACACCAATATTTAGGCTATCGTGGACATGACCAACCCATCAAGAATCGTGCCAAACAAAAGGAAGTTCAATTTTGAAATGCCCAAACTTGGCTCTGCTCCAGTTAGAGCACGACTAAAATAAATAAATAAAATTAGTCGAAGTTTTTTGTGTATTTAAAACAAAAACAAACCTTAAGTGATTGTGATTCCAATGTATTCTACTCTAATACTTAATGGAAAAGAGTGAAAGTAAAACCAGAATGTAGTTTTGAAAAAAAAATCAAGAATGTTTCACTCGAAAAATTGGAAATACATCTTTGTGCTTTGCTTTCAAACTGAGATATCATTGGAGCAAAGGTAATTTAGCAAATTATTCTCATTTGACAGAACAGAATTCAGGTGGAATGCCACCAAAGTTTGCAACAAGCTTGTATTTTATCTTCAAACATTTTCTTTACAGCATCTTCTGCACCTTTAAACCCTGACTACCACAGGAGTTATTCTTAACAGCCAGAAGGAAAATGGGAATCAAGCCATGTTTCTCCATATCCAAAAGGCCTCTGATCTCACCTGGACATCACAAATTTATATCATCCAGTCAGAACTGGATGATATAATCACTTTGAAAACACAAACTGGTCACCAAGCTTTCACTGGGAAATGACTCAGATGGAAAGAAGAAAGAAATAGGTGGTATATTGCTGAGGGCAGCCCTTACCCAATGTCAGACACCATCTCCAACMACATTCCCAAGGAAAATCTCTTTTGCCCTCCCACCTGAGTTGGGTGGCCCTGGCACCCAAAGCTCACTTGGCTGTTTCCAGCCCCTTCAACCTCCTTGACAATATAAACCAGCCTGTGTTAAACTCAAATCCCTCAAGTCCAGAAAGAAAACCATGTTGATATGGAAAGATTTTAAGCTATTAMTATTCAAAGTGTCTCCATTTTGGCTTTCATATGATTTACTATAAGGGCCTCAGCTGTCTTGAAAAAAAACAAAGAAAATATATATATATTTTCAGGTACACCACTTTTTTCTTGAAAAAGTTAGGTCTTACTCCCTCTTCATATCAACAGTGAATATTTTTACTTGATTACTGATAATAAACTGATCAACTAAAGGTTATCCCAATGATAATGAAATTCTGTTGAACCATTGCYTCTTTCAGGACCACTGTGTGCACTGCAGACAGTACTGAAAAAAAGACAGTAAAACAGAAATTAATTCAAAGAAAAACATTTCCCATGCACCACCCCCCCCCCAAAAAATATAGAAAAAGTCTGGATTTTAATACCCAGTGATGTTTCCAACCAAAAGTATATTTTCATTCAAATATTGTTCTTCCTCCTGCTGCAAAATGTGCTCGAGAAAACCATGACAAACGCTTGTAATATTTACAAGATGTCATTGCAGTAGAACAYGAACATCTTTTCCTCCTTGCAGAACGACGGTGTGCTCCTGTTTCCAGAGAAATGCGCGCAGGTTTTGCGAGAGCCGCACGAGCCTTTCCAGCGCACGCGGTGCACCCAACGCTCACCAGGACTGCTGCCAACACAATTTGTACTACAGTAATCTATTAGATTCAGACAGAATTGCCTGAGCCTGAGGGGCTGGAACAGAGCAGCTACCCTGGGAATGTTTTGTACGAGCCAGAGCTGAGAGGGAGAGGAGGAAGGTGATGGCATCCCAGCACTGCGCCAGGCTGTGCCAGCACTGAGCTCTGCTCATCTCACTGATGCCTTATCAATCAGGCTGATCTGAAAGAGAGGCCAGACAAACTTAAGAGAATGAGAACAGACAACTTTAATACAGGCCTAACAGGCCTACTGGAACATTAGGGAAGACAAAGCCTCCTCCTGAGGCTACACCCAAAAATGGACCCCAAGTCACGAGATCTTCACCTTTTATAAGTTCTGCCTTATTAACATATTGGGTCTTAATTCTCCAATGATCTTTACAGGTGATGATGTCAATCACCCCAAACTTGCTCCCCCCAATTCTCTGTTGTTTCCATATTTTGGGGCTCTGAGGCAGCGAGGTGTCCTTGGATTCAGGCTCAGAGAGGAATTGTTTTGTCTAAAGATGRGARAAYSSTAGTTTTTAGTGCTGTACTAGAGAAGTACAAGAATACAGAYSCATGAAAATACAGAAAYRAAAAATCCTAAGGCATCATCACGAGTGGGGACARCAGATCACAGCATCTCACCCTCACTGCCATGCAGAGAGTCCATCAGAGCCTCCTCACACTACATCAGCTCCTTTCAACATCCAATTCTTCTTAACTTACTTCACCAGGGCTTGAACAATTTTGCCGCCACTTTCAAATTATCCCAACTTCAAAATATCTGCTGGGTAGAAGCACKGTTCACCATTTCATAAGTCCTGCATTTTCAGAGTCTCCTTGCCTAATCCCCTGCCCTTGCACAGCTCCCTGGGTGTGCTGAGAAAGCAGATATTGCAGCTGCAGATGGCCTCAGGGAAGGCTGGGTGGGTTGAGCTCAGCTGTGTTTTGCCAGCCCTGCCTTCCTGCTCGGAGGCAAAGGAGCAGCAGCTCACCCCTCTGCTGGCCCCTTCCAGCCCACGCTCCACACAGGGGGCTGAAGGTCCCCTTTCCATCACAGCCAGACCTCAACCCAACTGAGCTTTCCTCTTGTAGCTCTTCCCCCCAGGCCTGACATTGTTTTAGGTATTGAGGAAAGGGTTGGTGAATTTTCCAGAAGATTTTAGACTCTTTCTTAGTTCACACCAATGTGTAATTTTGGCTTCATTAGGCAAAATTTCAGTGCCAATTCTCTCAAAACCCTGATATAAAACAAGTGGCACCCAGTTTCTGGGGGTTAGGGATGAAGCRCACCAACTCAGTGTGCTCTCTATCTGGGACAACAGCAAATGTGCAGCTCTCTGTGTCTTTTAACATCAAAGAAGAACAGAATCTGACAACTGGGGCTTCTCCCAACACTTCCAAATGCTTCATGGGCCAGCACTTGCTTTTATTGTTATTCTTATGCTTCTGAAATAAACAACATGGAAAACCCCAGTGCTAATTGACAACAGCTTACACAATGACAGCCAGATAAATGAAGATTGAGATCAGTCAGAGTGGAAAGGTTTCAATTATCCACACATCCTAATGTAAGGGCAAGGCCAGGACTAAGCATAACCTGGGTCTAACTGCTAATCAAAGCCTCTCTCCCAGCATCCCAATGATAATAAATTAGTTATTAATAATTATTAACAGACTCCCAGCCTTTAAACATTAACACTTKATGTAAGAAACTAAAGAAATTCATTTAAGTTACATTGTCATCTTAGATATCTGAGTCAGCCTTAATTTTGCAGGTTTGGGCTTTCTGATAGCTGAAGTTTTCATCATTGCTTGACTGCTGTTTTCATTACCTGATACTGTTGAAAGTTAAAATACGCTCAAGACTACAACATTCATTTTACAAGTCTTCTAAAGTAAGGTTTGGGTGTGTAACCTGCAATTAGATTAGAAAATGCACTATAAAGTGAGTTTATTAGCATTTGTAAAGGGGAAGTCAGAATGATCTGACAGCTTTTTTTCCCCTGTAACTTCAAGAAGTGAGAATTTACTAAAAATAGTGTGAAACAGGGGAAAGAGTTGAAAGGAACATGAAAAGGGRAAGGGAAAGGGAATWATGGGACCACATAAATATTTTAACTACCTATTTGTACACCATGCACTCCACAGAACACACATTTCAAGGTTTCCAGCCACAATGACATCTGACCACGCTTCCCTTTGTCCTGGAGGGAGCACACTCAAGTAGCACAGAGTTTATAAAGGCCATGAACGAGCACAAATACAATTCAGAGTGACCTCCAATGTCCTTGTCACYGACATGTGTTATTTATGCATGTGAGGCTAATCTGAAGCCTCTCTCAAGCTCCCATTCATCATTAGCCCATCAGATGCTGACTGGACCATATATCTCTACCTCAATGCTTGCTAATCTTTGACTATTAAACAGGGATAAACCACAAATTTTATACCAGGGGCCTGTCACTCAACTATTTGGATCTACTTTGTGGCCAGTTCCTTCTGCAAGAGAGCTGAATATAACCTTCACCTAGGGCTTGTCCTGGGCACAAAATGCTCCTTAGCAAGAGCACTCCCAAGCCAAATTCCCAGGTTTTAYACACAGTGTGGATCTGCTCAGGCCAATGGAGCTGGGCCAGATTACACCAGYTGAGGATCTGGCCATACATTTTCAAGGTACTGTATAAATTAATTAAAGCTTTATAAGAACATTGCAAGGTTCAACAGCACAAAGCAAAGTGGGAAAAGTGCAAGAACTTCTTCTGAGCCAATGGCACATGAAGAAATGCTGCTTCCCAAAGGAAAAATATCTTGGCTGCCTTGCTTTTTAACTGTACATTCCATCCTTCCTGAGTGAAAACCCTCTCTAAGCTCCACAAAGCCAAAACCAGTTGTATCATCAGGCTGCAGCATTAAGAACTGAACCTGGGAGCTCTGTACCTGTGCGTGTGAGATTACTGCAGGAGCTGAGAGATCAAGTTGGGMTGCTCAAGTTGTGTTAAGTTCATCCATCTGCTCAGCCTGGCCACAGAGAGATGCTGAGCTGTTTTGTATTCCTAACAACACTCCAAGAGTTGTCCTATCTACTGCTGAGGACAATAACTGCAATATTAGAAATTAAACACTTATATTCTGTTAGGATTTTTTTCTTAGCATTTAAAAGAACAGTGCACAGTCAGTAGAAATCCTCCTGCTCCCCATGTGYTTACAGGAGGCAGCTTGACACCAAGAAGTTTTGAAACTCACAGAAATGCCTCTTTTCCACACACTGCACTGAAATGGTTTGTATGTTTTTATTCAGTGAACACTGACAAAAACACTGAGACAAGGAACAAGTGAAAATAAGCCTAAGATGACGGAAGGTTTGAAATCTATGAAAACAGCCCTAGAAACAACTAAGTTCTCTCTCAACATAACCAAAACCCATGGAATTCCACCCGATAAATCATGCAATAACCAAGCTCAGTTGTTTCAAACTGGGTTTTATTGCCCTGTGCCCACTCAGCTTTAACCCACCTCACTGGAGGAAGGAGAAGCAACATTAATAACTTCCAGATTTGCTTTACTCAGGAAGGGGTTCTCCAGCCCATGCTGAGAGGGCTTGGGAAGGCTCCTGCCATTCCCTCCTTCCTTTGCTTATCTACAGCTTCAAATTTCCCTATTTTCAGTAATCCCTTACCCCACATGCATCACTTTATCCTTACTAAAGTGCAGAACATGAGAGCTTCCTCGTGGGCCAAAGATCCTGCCTGGAAAGATGACTGAAGAGCAGCTGGAGCAAACCCCACCACCAAAACATCTCCCACACTCCAAACCCCACCACTAAAACATCTTCCACATTCCAAACCCCACCATTAAAACATTTCCCACACTGCAAACCCTGCCACTAAAACATCTCCTACACTCCAAACCCCACCACCAAAACATCTCCTACACTCCAAACCCCAGCACCAAAACATCTCCCACACTCCAAACCCTGCCACCAAAACATCTCCCACACTCCAAACCCTGCCACCAAAACATCTCCCACACTCCAAACCCCGCCACCAAAACATCTCCCACACTCCAAACCCCAGTATCCCACAGCCTGGCGTGTGGAGCAAGGAGTGAGCCTTCAAAGGCACACCCCGAGCATCAGCTTGACCTTCAGCACCCAGAGCATCCTCCGGGCCTTTATCCGAGGGAGGAAAAACATCCCACCAAATTCCAATCAGAGGCTTTCAAAGACACCAGCATTCATGGTTACAAAACAAACCCCGTTGTGGCTCCGGGGCGCGCTGTGCCGCGGGCAGCGCGGAAGGTTCGCGGCTGTCGCTCGCGAGGGTATAATAGGGCTGATTTATAGTTATCAGCGTGGGACTTGATTCGAGAGCTCAATCACCGTGACTCCTCACAGTGGGGTTTGCATGCTGCAACGGGCCTCAAAATTGGAGAGGAATTTACCTCCCGCTGCCGAACATTACATAACAATCAACAGAAAACAAGCGGAGAGCAGCAGGAGGTCCCCGTCATTAGCCCGCGCAGTCATGTTAATGGAGATGTACACACACTCATCTATCTGCACTTATTATGGAGCTTGCCAGACTGTGGGATTGCGCTGCAAGGAGGAGTCTGGGGCACGGAGAGATGAGATACAGGCGAAGAGCTTCAGAACTCCAATCAGTTCGCTGAGATTTCCACACTAAAGAGAAAGATGGGTCTGGGWGGTCCAAATCTCACAGGCAGCAAAATGGCTCACGAAGGTTTGGAGGTGTATGTGAAATTGCACAGGGCAAAATGCTGCTTTTCCCCTACAGAAATAACAGCTCTGCCTTCACCTTCCAACCTCCTTTGAGCCTGGCTGCCAAGGCAACAGCTCCACCTCCACAAAAGGATGCCCACAAACTTTTCTGAACTTCTGGCAGTATGGCCACRTYGGTCTGCATCCCAAAATAATCACMGRCTTTAATGCCAATTAGATGCTTCAYATTAGACAAACWGTAGTGCCCATGGGGACTCCTGCTGCCTTGGCATACAGAGGATGAAAGCAAGGACCTAATTTAAAAWGCCATTCACACCAAAAGGGCTCATTTCAGACCTTAATATTTTGGGTAGCTGTAGCTTTGTTTTCTTATATTGCCTTCAACATCACAAGAGTACTACAGAGCATTCCTAAATCACTCAAAACTGCGGGACAAAACTGTTCAATTTGTGGGCTTTTTAATGAACAAAGTGTTTGAACACCTGATGTGACTTAGCAAAGGTGAATCAAGTCAGAGCAGGAAACAGCCACATCACGTTTTCTCTCCAGCCACCACTTCGACTTTTATAAATATTCCCCTTTCCCTCTCAAGCCAGCAATTTATTGTTCYTCCCTCATGGGGTAAACCCTGCAAATTCATTCTAAAACTCTAGTATACAAGGTTAAGAAAAGGTCAAGACAGTCCAAGTCCCTCTATGCTAATYTAGCATGAAGGAGGCAATCCATTTCCCCTTCCCAAACATGCATTAAATGCAGAGCATCTCTAATGGCCTGAGAGTTTTCTCCTTGATGTTTCAAATATTCTTTCTAGATCACTAAGCTATGGATCTAACTTGTGTTATTTCTTTTAACGAAATTAGAAATGACAGTTTTAAACAATCTTAATGTTATAATCAAATCAGCTGGAATGTCATTAGCTTTCCCGATTGCCATTTTTCTTTTCTGATTAATACTCTGATTCCTGTAAGAAACACTCTTTTCTTAACCTCTGCAAACAACCAGTACATTAACCCCAYACAGATTGGTTCTTTCTGCCATGTACCATTTACTGACCAAAGGAGAGGACACACCTTTTCTCCCATCTCCTCAAAAAGCCTTGTACCTTTTTTTGTCCCYGTCAATAAATTGACTCAGAAGTATTTGCAAACTGTTGGTCATTTCACATTCTAAAATTAAAAGCCCCCTGCAGAATTCAGCCACAAATTGATCTGTTTGCATGAGGATCTGGAATGTATCTGTTGCAAGGACTAGACAGCACCATACAAACCATCAACAACTGAAGAGCCCCTTCATGGTTTCTGAATATTTTTCTTTTAGACAGTCCAGAACACTGARCAAGCTGCACTTCTTATCCATTTTAGAACCCCTTTTACCTGAAAACTCCTGTTAAGCCTAAAATGGGAAATACACTGGTAGCACTGAGAGCTAGAGAACAATAAGGGACTAATATATAACTRAATTTAGAAAGTGGCTTAACTCATTTAGGCTCTACTCTGTGTTAAAAGAGCTGCCTGCTCTTGTTCAATGATCTCTGAAAATCATGTGTCTACTTACTGAACTGTTCTTATTCAGTGTTTCTTCCCCAGTGAAWCACCTCCTGCTTCTTTATCCTACATTTGAACTCTTTGTACTTTTGGGTCAGGAACAGAACTCTTGTTTCATTTCTGAACAAGCCCCACCATGATTAGCAATTATTGGCACTAATAAGTACTGCTGAAGAACTAAGACACAAAAMTTGCTAGCTTTCAAATATATTTTTGTTGTTGTTGTTTAATCCCAGGGGGAAGAAATGAAGCAATAAAATGCTTCTCTGCTGACTGTGCCTTGTTTTCATAGACAAAGCCTCCTGACTACAAGACAGTTTAGGTCAGAAGCCCATCTCTAGGTTTGTGACCCTTAAAACAACCAGGTGACATTAACTCAGGTAAGCCAAGGCCCTCCTGTTTCCATTTMAATTGTTTTTCCTCTGGGAAAACATTGTTTTGACCATGTTTTATGTTGTGTAACTCTCTCAAGCACCTACARCTTAAAGCAGCAATATAAATCCCACCTAGAACTGCTTCTAGATCAGGATCATGGACAACAACCCACCAGAAATGAGGGGCAGCAAGAGATGTCCCACTGTAACACAGCTGGGGCCAGCTTTAACATTCTGCTTTGCTATCACTGTCAAACTGCACAAAGCCCATGGATGGTGAATCCTCCTCCTGCAGTGCTTAGGAATGCCAGTGAATCAAAAAGGCATTATGGGAGACACTGTCGTGGTTTAAAAATTAAAGTTAGCAATTTATAGCCAACCAAAATTGCAGCTGGAACTACGCTGTAAATTCTCCCATGCCACCTACTGGTGCCTTCTTTATCTACCAACTGTATTTTACAGGAAGCCACAGAAACGTGGTGCATTTATGGAAAGAGCTCAACCTCATTTTTTGGTGGACTTGAGTGGAAAGGCACCAGGGTCAGTCCATAACACAGGATGTCCCTGTTCAGGTACCTTAAAAGGCAATCAATTATTACTAGTGACAGCTTCAAGACCCCACAAAGATGGTGAGAAGAAACACAAAGGAATTCAGGGCTGAAAAAGCTGCTCATAAATGCAAATCTGCCTCGAGAATGGCAGGGAAGCCAAACCACCTCCCACACACCAAGAGATTGTATRAGAGCAAACCCTGCTTGCTGCTCTCCAGAACACTGTTCCTACTGCAATTCCACAGCCAGCACAGCCGGGACTGCCCATGATCCTACTGGCATCACAACTATTTTCTCTAGGCATAAAATAGAAGAAGAAATAAAAAATTAGTCCTGTTTAATCAACCTAAACTACTCTTTTTATTATTTAACATTAAAAATTAGAGTCTGTCCTCCTCTATTTAAAAGGAGAGCTGTCAGGTTCTGACCTAAGTCYAACCAAAAGGAGGGATGGGGAGGGRAAGGGGGGAGTTGGGAAAAATCAATGAATCTACGCTAATAAAGGTTATAGGAGTAAAATTTACGCTGGATGCAAGTATGATCCTGTAGTCTTTTTATTTTTTTGGCATGCTGCCCCAGCGTGATTTACGTCGAGATAACATGATGGAGCCTCCACCATTGAAAGGAATTAAATAAAAATGCAATAAAGGAGTACAAAATCAATCCGCTTACAGTTTTGTTTAATAAAAATTCATGAAGGATGGGCGGGCAGGCCCATAAGAAATACACCAGTTCAATGAGGGGGCTCTATCAAGCCCACAGCCATTAGAGTGTAGCAGCAGGATAGGATTATTGAACATTAGCATGAGTTAGCTGTGTGCCAGTGTGTTGAATATGCCTCAGTTCCCCCATCATTCCAAGCTCTGTCATTGCTGCCAGTCAATAGCGCATCTATCACCTGAAATAATGGCCAAGAAAAGTACAAAAGATGGGGATTTGACCTTGACTGAGAAGCTGATCCATGGGGATTTTCCCACAGGAGAAGATGCTTTTTCAGTCAGGATGCTGGGAATAAAACACCACTCTAGGCCCTGCCTATCCCTGGACATCCACAGGTTACAGATGCTTTCTCCAGGCTGAGTTTGAGTTCCCAATTGTCACTTTTCACAGCTGAGTGAAAATTCTGTCCTCTGGAGGCATTTGCCCCAACTACAAGCGTGCATTTATTTCCTTAACTACAGGCTGAATACACACACAAACAAACATGCCCTGTGGCATGGTAAAGAATTAATTGTGAAATCYTTTAGCCTCCCTGATTTTGTAAGAGAGGCTTAGCCTCACCCTTTCTCTCCAATGGGCATTTTAAGAGATATTGCTCACAGTTATCTTGACATGAAAAGGGATTTTGGTGGTCACAGGTTACACAGATGAGTATTTCAAACAGAACACGGCCAAATCCATACAGCATTTCTATGGTTTTCCACCAAATGGAGAGTTTGACCAATGGTGGAACAGAACTATTTCAATTTCTACCCTAGCAAACCRTCTCATTTTCAAAAAATTCATTTCCTCCGTGCTAAAATCCACACTCCTTAGGTTTTTTTTTTAATTATCACATGGAGTTCAAGCAAAAACACGGCTGAAAAAAAACAGACTTGTGCCTTTCATGAGCAGCAGCGAGTTTGGAAATCAGGWGTGACCTTTTCCACTGCAGTGCTCACGAAATCAGCTGAGTGTGTGATGTCACCTAGTGGTCAGCACACACGGGAYTGACAGTCAATTAACATTTTCTGCTAATTCCTGCACTAGCTGGAGGTGCCTGCTGAAGCTTCCCAGGGTCCTTATCAAATAAAGCCCTCCCCAAGCAGGGTGAGGTTGGTTTAGCTTTACGCACACCTGTGATGGGATATGCACAGGAACACTGGGATGTGACTCATTTCCTCCAACACCAGCAACTGCTGGTTCCAAACTCCTCCTTCCCTGAGCTAAAGTCAAGCCAAAAAAACTTAAATCAACCTTTCCCAACCACCAGCAGCGCTCTCATCGTGCTGCAAGTCTGCAGATACCCGGGASCGGATGAAAGCACAGAATTATTCAGACTCCTTAAATCATCCCAGCGTCTGCTTTGCCCATGAAATTCCTCTCAGAGCAGTGCTGGGTCCAAGTCCATAGGCTCAGGTACATTCCAGTTTGTGCCAGCCATGCACTGGGTTCCCTGGGTTGGCTGGTCTGGCCACATTTTTATCCCAGCAGAGGGAATTCATTCCCAGGGAAGCATTTCAGCTCAGTGCAGGAACAACTCAGTGACTCTGCTCTAAGCACTGCTCACGGAGGAACCCAGACAAAACCCAAAATGCTGTATTAGCCCACTCCTCCCCAAAATAATCCTTAGGCCAAGCAAAACTGCCCTGCCAGTTCCTCCTGGT
Organism: Malurus melanocephalus; assembly: GCF_030028575.1. NCBI lineage: Eukaryota > Metazoa > Chordata > Aves > Passeriformes > Maluridae > Malurus > Malurus melanocephalus. The sequence goes on from NW_026623570.1 coordinate 503,431, forward strand.
GGGCTTTTCTTGGCTGTTCCAGCGCGTTGACTTGAAGGACAATCACCTCTAGCTTGTTTAACAACTTGTCCCCGCTGTGTAATTACACTTCTTTTAATTGGCTCGTGGGGTTTAATCGTCTCCTGGGACTCGGCTTGCAGCGTTTCTCATTACTGCCGGCACACAGTGTCGTTCTGAGGACAGGGGGATGTGCTCCAGAGCKCACACGGGGGAGGGTCTCTCAGCATCCCAAAGGAAAGGCTCACAGCAGAGTTTTCAGACACCTACAGACACACACATGCTCCTCCGAGCCAGCCCCAACCCTCAGGGAGAGGCAGCCACCCCTAATCACATCCTCTCAACATTTGGAACAGCCAGAGGAGGCAGAACGCAGCAAGGATTGAGCAATCACAGAGAGGAAGAGTCCTGGCAGAGGCACGGAATGGAGGGGATAGAGGAGCTGTGCTGARACACTGACACAAGAAATTCCTCCTGTTGCCTCCCTCAGCCTCAGCTCTTCCAACATTTCCCCTCACAACTTTTCAAACTCAAGCTRATCTCAAAATTATGTTTAAAAATGTTTCTAAAATTACATCCACAATAATATTCACATTCTTCACTCTATGCCAAACATCTTTGTGCCCTCCTGGAGCACAGGAGCGAGTCCAGAGGAAACCACAAAGATGATCAGAGAGYTGGAGCACCTCTGCTATGGAGACAGGCTGAGAGCTCGGGGTGAGCCTGGAGAAGAGCRTGTTTAAAGGACTAAAAGAGGGGAGAAGAGATTTATGTTGGATGTTAGAAAGAAATTCTTCCCTGTGATGCTGGGCAGGMCCTGKCACAGGGTGCCCAGAGAAGCTGTGGCTGCCCCTGGATCCCTGGCAGTGCCCAAGGCCAGGCTGGACGGGGCTGGGAGCAGCCTGGGACAGTGGAAGGWGTCCCTGYCATRGCTGGGGWGGCACTTTGAGGTCCCTTCCAACCCAAAGCAGCCCCTGGGTCTATGACAGCACAGTGGGTAGCACAGAAATCCTCTGCTGAGAGGCATCCGCTCCATCCTGAGCAGTCAGCAGCAAGGGCTGCTCACAAGAGGATGAGCCAAGGACACGATACACTGCAGAAAATGGAAAAGGATATTTGACATGTGCTGAAGGAACAACACTACGTTAAACTTGCACTGGCAGGGCCTTGAGATCCAAGTAGTTTTCTATTACTTCTCAGCCATGCTCGGCCGGTTTGTTTGATTTTTCCATCAGAATCCTGCAGCTCAGTTCACTTTACCAGAGGGGGAAGTTGCTGGGAAAGGGACTGAGAAACAAGAATCTGTCAAAGAGTTGTTTTATTTCCTACAGCACTGGCTGACTGACCAAAATCCTATAAAAAAAAWWRGRAAARAAAAAAAGTCAAATTCAGRAAAAAGCCCTGAACGTGTCAAGGCTTTTGGAACAAATGGCACAATAGGTTTTTCCTGTAGCTATAGGCATGTATTTCTTCTTATTTTTTATTTATTTATTTAAGCCCCTGTAACACACCATTTCCCCCAAAGGGCTGCAAAGGTTCAAAGGCTTTGAGAGCACCAATAAATCACGGCCACATAAATGTCCTATAGTGAAGTTTGATTCTTATTTACCCGGGGTCTTTGGGCCAGTGCTCAGTCTGTGTTGGAGGAGGCAGATTTACTTCTCCTGAGATGCCCTCAATTCACAGAGTGCTCATCTTTCAAGCAGCACCGCTCCAGCCTCAGCTGCCAAAACACTTCTAGCTGCAAGTTTCCATCATTTGCTTTATCACACTTCCCTTTCCCCTCCCAGATACTGGTCTAAACCAAGTTATGTTTAGAAATACCTTGTGAGTGGCCAGACTGTGAGTCAATGGATCTCTGTAAATCACTGCCATATGCAGAAGAATTTCAGGCTTTAGTGAGCTTTCTCCTTAGACCATCTCTAGCCATGATTCCCTCTCTGAAATAATCCTTAGGACTGTGGTATGTTGTACAGCATGTAGGGAACTCAGCACAGGTATAAACAGGCAACAAGAGGGGCATTAAAGAGCATTAAAATGGGACAGAAATGGTATTTTGGATTAACTGTATACCCGGGTGCATAGCTAAGGTGCAGCTCTGTCCTGCAGGCAGTAAAGCAATATTTCAGTCTCCACAGCAAGGATGATCTGCTTAYCAACTCTGCTAAGAGGAAAACAGGATCAGCAGCAGAAATTCCAGCAGTTTGATTAAAGCAGTCACCTGATAGTGTGGCTGTTTCTTCACATTTTTTTTCTGTTAGGTGACTTAATCTAACATTCACTCTCCAACGTCAGTGAATATTTACACCCAATCCACTTTGAAGTACCCTTTTTAATTATTCACAGTTAATACAGCTGCAGGTATTCACCAGCAATTTGTGAASCTAGTCCATGTTAATTTTTGGGAAGCATTTTTCTGGAAATATTTTTTCTGACAGAAAACAGAACCAACACCCAGAGAAGTAAATTAACTACTCACATGACTTAAACACCACAGATGAAGATGATTTTTCAGGTATGTACACTGAAAAATAAGAACTAAAGACAACTAATTATAGCATGACATTTTGCTATGGAAGCCTAAATTTTTTGAGGCAAACAGAGAAAAAGTGTTTGAGCACCACAAAAACATCACAGTTCGGTGCATCATTCATTAGAGAGATATAAATTTGCCAGACACATTAAACAAAAATCAACTCTGTGCTTCAGTGGAATGTGACTGGGACACACGAAGGTTCAATTGCAGTGGTAACGCACGTAGAGAATCTCATCCTCTGACAACAGCCTTGAACCCTGCAGGAATCTGCACAGCTCTGCTTTTAGGAAAGGCTCTTTGTCATTAATAGTTTAAAAGTGTTGAAGGGAAATGTTGGCAAAACCCCAGCAGCAGATTTGAGTTCGTTCTCTAACCCAAAAAAACAGGTGGGTGAATTAATCTGCAACCAGGACCACTCTGTTCCACCCCGTGCAAAAATGCAAAGCCTAAATGAGGATATAGTGTGCTCTCAATTACATTTACCTGACTTTTATTTAATTTGCCTTAGATTTTCCCACTCTCTTTTGTCTGGAGAAGCCCCTGGCCAGAGGACCTGCTCTTTAKTTCATGAATTTAAGGGAATGCAAATGCATTTCATGCTTTTTTTATTTATGGCATAATTGGTTGGGGGCTATTTTAATAAATAAATAAAAGGCAGCTTGACATTTGCCATCTTCCAAGTGTTTTGGTCAGGTTGGTGATCACATTATCCCGTGCTGTTTGTGTTGAGTGCCCTGGATGACAAGTTTATTGGAAAATGAACAAGAGCCCATCTCCCAGCCCCTGACAGCAAAAATCCATCTCTACCCTAACGGACAGATATAATTGTTGTGCACCCTGTTAGACACGCCAAGTGATTGATACAATGCAAAAAGGAGCGGGGTGAAATTATGATGATCTATAAAGATCCTTCTGGAACAGGGAAAGAGGAAGAGAATMATTTTTAATATGATTAATATTGCAGCGGAGAGGGGGAGAAAGGAAAGAGATGGGATTTGTTCCCTGCTATAACACTCTACTCCCAGGCAATACTGCTTAGCAGGAAAGCCTTCCAGCTGAGGGCTATGAAACAGTTATCACTGGTAGGTGATTAAGTTACTAATTCTTCAGGGAGAAGACATTTAGAGGCCCATATTAAAGGAGAGCGAGGCAAAATTACATTCCGTTTCAATTTAGTTTAGCAATTCTAGTGATTTAGTTAAATGAAAAGCAATTGTTCCAATTAATAGTATTGAATGTTATTCATCAAAAGTGTCAAAACAGCTGTGTTGGTGCATTAGTAACCTATTCTCTTGTCAGAGATATGGATAATTCCCCAGGATTGCACGGGGGAAATGGCAGAGCAGGCGGGAGCTGTGCATCCTGCGGCGTTAATGACCGCGGGGTCACGGAGCTGCTTCGGGCTCCAGGGCCTCAACACCGGGCTGGGAAGGACAGCTGGGGCTCAGCAGGGCAGGGGATGCTCCCAAACACACCAATGTGGCTTTCAGCCTCCCCAGTGCCACCCCACAAATGCCCTTTGGGACAGTGTGGCAGGGCAGCACAGCCCCACGCTGCCTTGGAGGGCAAACACYGCTGCTCCTCTCCTCCCCATCCCGCTCCATCCTCAGGCTCTGTGCAGGAAGGGGTGAAATCTCCACCTCCTTTGCCCAGAGCTGCTGCAGGARCAATTAGGAAGCCGAGGCTCAGCAAGTGCCAATCCCCGTTTTGATCCATGCCGAGTCCTCGGCAGAGCCAGCGGCCCCACACAGCTTTTCTCAGGGAGCCCATCCATCAAAACAGTGATTAAGGAGCTGAGAGGAAAAGTTTGGACATAACCCCTGAATACAATGGGGTAATAAAACACAATGGTGCTGCTGGCCTGGGAATATGACACTCTGGCACAAGACAGAACCTTCTATTTTGGGATAAACAGACCCCGGTCCGAACACGGCTGAGGGCATCCTGGAGCTCATTAATCTGTATGGGAATGACAGAGACAGGATAACAGGTCTGATAAGGGTTTCCTCCAGCCTTTTCCTCGCACCATGCAGGCTCCTGCAGCCACCTMAGCTATCTCCCCTCAATAAGGCTTTATACACTTCCTCCCACGACCTGTAATCGCCATCTCGGTGCAGGCGATACTATCGCCTTCCTCTCCTTTCAAATTTCCATAGCCTTTTTGTGGGAGATTAGAAAATCCTGTCTTTTTTGGACTCTGCCRTTTGTTTTCTCCGGGAGCTGAAGAAAAACAAATGCATGCTGTGAAGCTGAGATGAAGGACAAGGGAAAAAAGGGTGCTGAGGGCTCAGCAGGGGCTGTGATGCCCTCACCCTCCTCGGGAAAAAGGCATTCCCCATTCCCAGAGTGGCACAGAGCRGTGATGGGATTCTCCAGGTCACACCACAAACCAAAGGCTACAACAGTCTCATGCATCAAATGATGCATCTGTTCTTTTTTAAAAGTAGTTAACAAGCAAAATGAACAAAAATGTGRGTACACTCAAAGAGAAATGGAGCCTTACCCACTTCACAAGTCAAAGACAGCTCTGCTTTTTCTCCATGTCTCTGAAAGTACTCTTTGTTCCACACAATCCATCCTTCCTCATGAAGGTGACAAGGCTTTGCAATGTGACTTTTCTTGCTTCCTCCTTCCCCACCCCAGTGACTGCCAGGAATCCCACCCCAGCAGCTAYCCTGCCCTAACACACATGGAAATAGCCAGGAAATTCAGCTCCTGCTGARCACCAGCTAAAGTCACTGCAGAGCATCCCACCATACCACCACTGCTGTACTTGAAATGTTCTTTAACAGGGAGAGGGGAATAATCTCTCATCTGTGCAATCCAAGCAGTTTGTTATCACCTGCTCACATTCAGAGGAGGAGCAAGGCTTGAGAAACCTGTAACTGTAAAAACCTTCCCCAGCTTCACACATAAAAATACATAAATCAGGTATCCTCACTAGGTCTGGCACACCACAAAATCCCCTCTAAGCCCTGACCTGGAACTGTACCTGCTTCTGCTTTTATCACAAAAACTTGAAAACAGAAAACCAAGCACGCAGAAAATAGCACCTTAAAACTCAGGGCTCTGTGTTTTGTTGTGACCTCTGGTGCTTTGTGCCTCAGTAACRAGGCTGCTGAAATACAGCTCCAAGCCAGAGCAATGAACTGAATCCCCCTACATGGTCCCAGCACAAGGAGTGGACAGACAGAGGGTCCACAAGTTTGGAGAGCACATGTGTTAACCTCAGAGTGGTGACCAGAAGAACAGAGAAGCACCGTGGAGCCCTCTCTGTATTACAATTCAGGTTTTTGGCATGAAAGAAACATCTTTTTGGCAACTTTTACTTTCTCATTCCAGCTCAGGATAGTAGGATTTAAATGCCTGCAGGGCATGGAAGGTTACTGATAATAAAACTGYGCATTTTAATACACCAGAATGACCACAGAAATGCCTATTTTGGTGCACATGGCTCCATCTTAGCTGTATTTCAAACATGCCACATAACATTTATTATGAAAAAGAATTAAAGAGCCCTTCATTAATTATTTGTATTAGCATAGCACCTAAGGGCATTAATCACACATCAAGGCATCGTTCAGCAAACACTGCCAGAACACAGTCTGCCCAAAATCAAAATCCAGGGCAAAGAGAAGGAAACAACTGCACAGAAATAAAAGAATGCTCATGGTGTAGGAAGCATGGGGTGATGGTTTTAGCAGCAGGAGAGGCAGCAGAAAGAGCATTTTCCCTGCCATCAAATTACCTGTGCACAGCCCAGGTGGGGAAGCTTTTTAAGAGAGATTGGGTGAGGATTGGGATCACCTCTTAAAAGTCAATARTAAGGGAACAGCATCTTGGAAGCCTAAACCAAGGAGAAGATGTGGAAAAAAGTGGGCAGCTCRCAGCTGTTGTGGTGCAGAGCTCAGAGAAAACATTGAGCAGTCAGGCACAGTTTGAGTCAAGTTATGGATAGGGAGAAGACCTGGCAGGTCCCTTCCAATGCAATCCTTTGATTTTACAATGATTAAAAATAATTTTTAAATAGATAGGAAAGTTCAAACTCAATTTTTGTAAACAGACCCAAACTTTAAATGTTTCATTACAAGTTAATACYAACACTATCCCCTCCTTCTGAGAAGCCAAGGCACAAAATGTGCTGGGAACTGCCCCTTCACCCATGACAGACCCCAGGAAACAAATCAGAGCTTCAGCATTCCTCAGGATCATCATCTCCTGCCAAAGTTAAACATTGGTAGTAAACAAATACCAGCTTCTGGTCATAAAATGGAGCTGAAGCCAAAAACAAAAGCTCAGAGTCTGCCTAGAAGGGGATTAGTAACCAATACACCAGGTAAGTTCTCCCCACCTTTTCAGTTCATACAGCAGCCCCAGAGTTCATTTCTAGCACGTGCCCAGCACAGGCTGGGAGCAGCCACTCGTTCCTGACCATCATTTAACTCACACTACCCCATCTCTTGGAAAATGGGATGTGCCTCACATAAAAGGCAGGGATTAGAGAAAACAGATATATGTTGTGAAGAGACCTGAGCAGCAAATAAAGTTGTTTCCTCCTACCCACACAAGGTTTTGAGATTTTGGTGTATTAAATAAAAACAAATTGATGYGTGAAAAGCCACTGTTGCCCTTCACATGCCCCATTTTCCTCCCAAGGGGAGGTTCTTRCATTAAACTGCAGGGTAGAGCAGAACAATAGTTGCACACAAAGGTAATAGTGAAACATGAAATTATTGTAATATAGCACATAGCCATATATCAATTAAAGTCCTTTATTTCCCAGCTGTAGCTTTCTTAAATTCCTATTTCTCTTTGTTGCTGTTGTTTGGTTAAAAATAAAAACAGGCTTATAGACAGCTGAATAATTAAAAGTATTGTCTTCATTAAAGAGAAAAATAAAGGACAAACACAAAACAAAACCCACCTCCCTCCCCTGGGAGAAAAAAAATCAAATCTAAAACCAGACCGAGTTCCCATTCAAAACCTAAAGGAACTGTTCTCCCAAACCTGACTGTRCCAGAATGTGGCTAACACAAAAAGGATTTTTTTTTTTTTTTTAATTATTTAGGTGCATTCTCAGAAGTTAATCAACTAATCTCCTTCTCGATTTCCTAAACCAAGGAAAGGCCAGATGTAGTAATCTATTACAGACATGATATAATTGTACTGTAATCATAACAGAACAATATCTGCACATATGCTTTTGTTAAGCACAGGGCACAGCCTGACACTACTCATTAAGAAACAAATGGAACATTCAGCCACGGCTTTCATTTGATCTTACAAAGATAAGCCTCGGTATTGTTATTCCGGATTTTGTGTGTGTGTGTGTGTGTGTGTGCAGGACACAAAAGCATTCTCTCTCACAATAAAAAAAAAAAAAATACAACCAAACCAAATTGGTCTGCATGGGACAATTGACCAGTGGAACAGTATATTTTGYTGTGATCACTCTGCAATAACTTAAAAGTCACTCCAAGCACAGCATTAACACCAAAAAGCAATCCTAAACCAGTTATCTCACCCTACTATGGTCTTGCTGGTGATTTTTCTTATGCAGAACATTTTTCACTATCAGGTCCCAGTGGAATTATACACAGCATTCTACTCACTGGTGTTGTAATTTAAACCTTGTCTATGCCTTGTGCACGAAAACTTCTCGGCATAACTGGGAGCAAAACCAGAAAGGGAAATATCAAACAAGCAGCTGATGTTGCTTTAGAACTTTCTGAAGGGTGTGCCCGGCAGGAAAGCAGTTAAAAGGCAGAAACGTGAAATTGCATATGATACAGCACAGTGATGCTACTGCATTATAAATAATGCTGAGGGATGCATTATTTATATGCCTAATATTGGGCTCGCTTATGAAGAAAGCTCCTTTCTCCAGTTTGTCTCTGATAGGCAGGCAGGATCACACAGCAGAGATCGGAAGGAGACACAGCAATTCAGGGAAATTTGGGAGGCAAAACACAGAAAAACATTGAGTGGAGCACTCTATTGCACTTCCTAGGTTTAATAAGTTGGAAATCTCAGAAGGTTAAGAGCTCACCTTTCATTCATTTAAACATTCAATGGGGAAAAAAAAAATACAAAAACTTGGATGTTTATTTGAGCCTTATCCCAAGTCTGTGTCCTTTAACAGCTGCAGGGCTGGCACGGAAATACTCTGAGATTTCTGGCACCTCCACGTCTGGTCACTGTTTTAAACCAAAATTGGAGAAAGGCTGTGCCCCATAAAAGTGTTTAAATTGGCTGCTGCAGGAGGGTGGAGCCTGCAGCCCCACGGAGAGCGGGTAACACATTTATTTTCTGTTCCCGTGGTGAATACRGCCCTTTGCACACATCCAGCAGGAACTCTGCTGCTCAGAGCTTCTCTTGCCTCTGCACTGACACCTCAGCAGCAATTTGTAAATTTGTAAATTCACTATGAGGGTGAAAGCACAAATAAACCCCGTGCTTAGCCCAGCTCAGAGCATCAACAGGGCTAAATCTGACTTTGGTGCCACCAACACTTTTCCCTTCAGCCACAAGTCACCACCTGTAGAAAAACACCTGTAACAGGCTTTTAGCTGCTCCTTATCCCACTGGGTTTGCCAGCACGGTGTTAGATATGCCCCAGAGCACCAACACACAAAACTGAGGGATGGAGAGACAGCCCAGTCACCCACGGGCACCACAGGGCAAAGGATTTCTCTGGACTTGGGCTGCACAACCAGATCAGTCTGCAAAAAACAACTCAGCTCCAGTAGGTCAGAAACTGCTCTCGATGATGAGCACAGAGCTGTTTTGGAAGTTAATGAGTCCCACCCCTGCCTAATGGGGCCCTGCCATGCAGGGCCTTGGGGCAAAATTAAAGCACTCTGGTGCTTTGCTGCTGTTGTTGCTTCAGCCCAGCTTTACCTCATAAAAGCAAACTAGGCCTGWGCTTGGGACCATGGTGCTGACAGTCACATGAGCTCATCCTTACAGCTGTCTTTTAAGTTTTCCAGTTCTTGCAGTTGAAGAAGGAAAAATAGGCTTGAACATGAGGACGGGACAATGACCTCAAAAGATAGTTGGTGGCACTTTGTTTTGAAGTTTCATTTCATGAAACCACTCACTCCACTGTTTTGGAAACTTGCTTTCATAACCCTATGCTCCAAAGTCCCAGATTACCCAAATTCCACAAACTATTGTTGGAAATGCTTTATAGTTCCATGCCTAACTGAACCACCATCCAAAACCCACCCTATTAACACCCAGTAAAATAAAGTTCAAAAAATCAAGGCRAACAATGGGAAGGAACTGAAATTCCTCTTCAAGACTGGAGGTTATCCACCAGGTACAAATATTTCTTATGCATCTTTTCAAAGCAGTGTTTAAGCACACATCTAGTTACATTTTGGTTCTCCCCTGTTGTTTTTTTTTGTTTGTTTGTTTTTTTTTTTCATTTGTTTGTTTTTTGCTGCCTCTTCACCTTTATTTACAAAGCATTTAAGGGCAGGATGTTCTCAGCTCAGAGGCCACAATGAAGGGCTCACAGCCTCTCCTTCCCACCTGATTCCTCACAGGAGCACAGGTAGGGAGAGGAATTGGCATCAGCCCATTTACATCCCTACAGAAATTTTTCCTGAATGCTTCCAACCCATGGACAAAACACCACCCAACGCCTAAACCCAGTGATAAGAGAAGCTCTGTGTTGATTTTAAAGCATTCTGGACTTTCTTGGCTGTGCACAGAAGTTGAAGACATAGGCTGAGCACACCGTGCAGCCTCCAAACTGACAGAAACAAGCGATGCTCAGATTGTTACACCGAAATCAGAGTCACGAGACCCAAGTTGCATTTCCACACAATTGCCTCCTTCAGCTTGGCACCGACAAACTGTCTTTTCCTGTTACAGGGTTTGTAGGAGGGATGCAGACCTGACACTGACTTATCCCAAGGTGTGAGGCTTGCCAGGAATTCCATTTTCACCCACAGATTCCATTTTTTAAGTGCCCCTCTGCTCATGACCATCCTTGAGATGAGGAACTCCCCCAGTATGGAAAGTCAGATCACATGGAGTTGAGTTTATGCTAAGCAGCATTTTCCAGATAAATTTCTGCAGTCAAATCTACCCAACACTGTTGATCCCAGCTCTCCACTTTGCTGTGCAATTTCAGACACAGCYTAAAGTGGAGAAAGCCAAAAGAATCCAAAAATTAAAAACCACTTTCCCCATATTCCACTCAGCAGCTGTCATAGAGGAAATGCAAGTGGAGTGATTAATTCTTCCACTTATTCTGATGCAAGAGCATCAGCCTCTCAGATTTGGGCTTTATTGCTATGCTCTGCCTCCCCGGGCCAATCGTCAGAGTCAAACTTTGACAAATTTCATACTGTGAGGCTTTTAAACAGTCAAATATTGCTTTATTATTTAGAACATCATTTTTCGGTTTTGTTTCCAGCTGTATGTAGTACTGAAGTTTGCATTAATRCCCTGCATTATATCATCCTTATCAGACAAGTTTCCGAGGTACAGCTGATTCTCCTTTTTGATTCTCTGCAAGAGCTATTAAAAATGCTGACCAAAGAATATAGATTTTCATTAATATTTCCTCTTCTTTTGATCTGYTCCTTTGATTTACCTGACTCTAACAATCCAAATAATCAGAGGAGTTCCTGTCTTTCATGCAACAAAYGTAATGCCAAAATTTAATCAAGCCAAGGTTTTTAAGATGGAGAGGGGGGGAAGAGGCAGTACATTTAAAGAGCTTTTCCTCACCCTTCTCTCCAGATGGTTTGGGGACAGCAGACCCCAAGAAGATGTACCAGTTAAGTATCCAACAGCAYAAGTGATTTCAGAGGACATYCYCTGCTTTGCAGGCAYRAAAAGCATTTCTGCAAACAGCAAARCTGCTGAGGATGGGAATTTAGATTGAGATGGAGAAACCTTTTTCTTTTGGCAGGGGAAAACCAGGTGTCACTCTCATGTTTTCTCCACACCACCTCCTGCTTCAGTTCAGTTTTCTCTGCTAGTTTAAGGGTTTAATATGTTCTCAGGACATCCAGTTGACTGTATTCTTGTTTTTCAGCCCTGTTTTGGCATAAGCTTGCAGTCCTTACTCCTTTTGGTATTGTTCCTGCACAGGAAGGCAGGAAAATATGTTTCCAGGCTCCTAATATATGTTTGTTTTCCCTTATTGTTGTTCATTCTGTTTACACTGTGGCTGTTTTCCTTCATCTCTGGCGAGGAAATTTAAACTCTTTCCTAAGAGGAGAGATTTCAGGGAGTGGGAAATGGAAAGACAGGAATGAAGCAAACACAGCCTTTGCTTTCAGCACTCTTTTCTTGAGGAATCAGCCTTGACCCCAAGATGCCCAAACAAGTTGCAAGTGTAACATGTGCACATTTGGATTAAGGCCAAAAAAATAGTTTTTATGCTATTTTTRCATGAGTGAATGAATGAACAGATGTGGTTCAGGGCAGTCAGTGCAACCCAGAAAACCATGCTGCAGTCACTCCAGTGCCATTAAATCACCACCAGAAGAGCTTTGCTCAGGAGTCCTTTGGTTCTTTCAAGTGATTGCTGCTCCAGCCCAGCCCCAAAATGCACCTCAAATATATGGATAACTCTGAGAGAAATCAGAGAATTAGTACTTCAACACACTCTGTCTCAGAGGCAAAATTACTCGTGGGGTCCCTTAAAAAAAATACCTGCAGGTTGGTGAAAGCAGCAATTATCTGTGGGTGAAAACAACTGCTTGCAGATGCATTTGGAGATTTGTAGTTGCTCAGATTTTTCCAAATTTCCAGTATTGAYTTGGTGATACAGTAATTTGTATATGTATATGTAAATTTCTATATGGAAATGATAGGGATATTTGCATACACAAAGCCTGAGGAGAAGGGTGTGCTAACTCACTCAGAAGTTTGGGTGATGGAAACAATCAAATAAAGGAAATCTGCAGCTTCTCAAAAAAGGACCAGAATGGTTCCCAGTCATCCAAACAACAAACAAATCAGCTTTTCTGGTAACCTGGTAGAAGCATCTTCTTTCTTTCTTTTGAAATCAAATAAAGCAGTTCATRTGCACATAAAAATGAGAATAAAGCAAATAGATCAGAAGGCTCTTAATCCTCACAGATTGTTGCCACATCACTCCTTTCAGTAACAGTCTTGAGGTCCCACTCTTCAGGCAAACACCCTTGTTTTCTTCCCAGAAAAGGAGTGCCAAGGARGCTTCCCTGTCTGACCATCMCCAGGACTGGGRTCCCTTCACAGCCACACAGCCCAACCAGCCTGACCAGGATTCCCAGGGCTTGATCCTTAAAACAATTTAATCATGGTAAAACAACAAAATCACAGCTCAACAGGCCTKTCCTCTCCCAGGAGAGAGCTGCCATGGGCCATCACCTCCCTTTGCTGCCCCAGTCACACCAGTGCCACCACTGGGATCCCYCTCCYGGGGCCAGSACACCCCACAGCCATCATTYCACTCAGCATCACCCATGTCCTTTGTTCTTAGGAGGGGTGACCTCATCTCAGACCAATTCCAACTGTTTTCCACAGTGATGTCATTTCCATACCTCGTTCCATATGGYCAGAGCGAGGTTTGAGCGTGAATAACCCAAAACCACAAAAGGGGACCCAGATCCCTGGATGACTTCATGAGTGACCTCTGTTGGTTTAGGGACCTTCCCCTCATCCCACCACAGCTTTATGYCTAAAAACAGAAACAGCTTTTAATCTCCCATTAAAGCCATGCAAGAATGAGCCCACAGGTTATTTTGGAGACATCCAGAAAGATCCCTGAAGTGTCAGTAAAACTCTAGGAATCAATGGCCAGCTCAGGAAGGCAAAGCAGGAAACATAAAAGAAAAATACTCCTCTGAGCATACCATTATTGTTAAATATCACCATTCCAAACGTAARAGATAAATTTTCAAGTGTTACAGCAGGTCTCAGAACCCTATTAATAGAAATTAGAGGGAAGTCTAATAGAAAAAGACAGAGAGGAAGACATTCTCTCCACTGCTCCCTGGGGAARGTGAGAAAAGACTGAAAGATGACACTTTATCTCCTCTAAGTCTCATGGGACCCATAATCACAGCATTCATTCAGCAAATAATAATAATAAATATGGTCTGAAGCGACTCCAGCTATTTCAGCTTTAATAAATGGGTTGAAATAGAGGCAAATTCAGATACAGAGAGCATCTTTTCAATAAAATCTGATAGGGTTATTAATAACATTAATGGAGTACCATGCTGTCTCCATTTTGTTAATAGTTGCTTTATTCTCCCCCAGTCCATTCCCCACTCACAGACAAACACACACACTTTTCCCTCCAGTGATGACAAATTCAGACTGTCAGCTTTCTGCTGGCAATGCATCCCAAGAATTAGTCAAATTTGACATGATTTTATTGTTTTATGGGAACTGCCAACAGGGATTTTTCTGCCTGAAATACATTTATATCCTAGTTCAAATCAGATCCTGGCTTGGTTCATGGRCACAAAGAGGATAAGCCAGGAAACCTGCAGCTCCTCAAGGACAAAAAAAAGTTACAACTATGATGGGATGCTTAGAGCTTTCCTCCAGGTAACTGTGTCTTTGTTTTAACTTGTCCCTTACACCCAGGACAGCTTTTCCTTTCAGCTTTTTTTTCCCCCATCAAGGAATCATTCCCAGTGCATGGTCACAGTATTTGGGCTGTTGGTCCAAAACCAGAATTTTGAACTCTAAAAAACCTTGYACACAGTTTTAGAAGAGCTAAAAGTCTGTCAGCAAAGAACAAGTGCAAGCAGGTAGATTTGCCGAACCTGTCCAGCTTTATTCCAAATGGAGRGTTTTAAAAGGCTCTCCTATTATTTTTTTTTCTCCCTCCTCCCCCTATTTTATGAAATTAAGTGTGATTTCTCTCYCACCATACCCCATGAAAAACCAACTATTGACTCCAGTTGTACAGGATTGAGGGCTTCTGATAATTTAAAATTCACCCTTATTTATCCCATTTCACATCAGYCCTTAGCAGTATTTTCCAAATGTCAGGTTTTTACAGACTTAATGAGATTAAAAAAACATGTTCCTTTCCCTTTGCATTTTATGCTTTCAGCTGTGACTTCCATAAAATCATTTTGGTTAGCAAACAAGATGGCTATATGATTAAAGAAAAAATGCATCTCATTTTCCCAGTCCCCATCTATAGATGGGGGAAGGAACAGTCAGAGCCAAAGTGTTTTATATCACAGCACTTCCCTCGTGAGGAGACAAAAAAAATAAAGAAAGAAAAAGAAAAAAAGAAATAGAATTATAGAGTTGCAGAGAAATGAAATGTTTGAACAGAAAATAATTTCCCTAACTTGTAGCCTGGAGGCATAACCTGTCATAGCTCTGCATGAATTGAACAGTCAGGGAGTTCAAGTTTTTTGCAGCTTACCATAAACTAATATGCTCCGTCACATCATCCTCAGGAGACAGGGATTTGAAGGAGCCACTGTATTTAGAGCAGCAAAAGTGATTCTAGGGTTTAATAGAATTAGAGGGAACCATCAGAAACCAAACATAGATGGAGGCTAGATGGAAGGTGACAAAAAAATTCCCAAACCACATGCCACACTAAAGACAGAGAGCTAAGTGGTAATTCTATTTTAAGCTCTTCTAGACACCGTGGACTAATCAGCTCATATCATATAATTCCACTCTGTTTTACATACCTACAGCCAGAATAACTGACAGATTTCCACATGAAACAGAGAGCATCACACTGTGAGCMTCTCGGTGTGCTGGGTCAGCCTCAGAGCTGCTGCAGGAGAAGGGAGAGCCCCAGAGCTGCTCTGCCTTCTGARAGGGGGTGAGAAACAGTGTGAGAAGGAAAAGAAAAGCTCTCGAGGAAGAAATGAACTACTTTAAAATCTGCATTTAGATCAGGCAAGGTTCTCCTCTTGATCTTTACAGCCTTGCTCTGGTCTGAAATCAATGCAGAAAGCACAGTCAGGTGCAAGTCCTGGAGGCTCTTCCACAAACAAGACACAGCTGAACCAAATAAGTATTTTTCCTTAGATAATCTCAGTTCTCCAGCCTCCTCAGGACAATAGATGTACTGTGGAGTAGATACTGTGCTAAATGCTGCTCTCTAACTGCTCACGGGTCAGAACCAAAGCACAGGCTCTGCCAGGGACACAGGCTGGGAAAGAGCAGAGAAACACATTGAAAAGCCCCCAAATGATGGGAGGAGCTTTGTTATCCATTCCCAGACCAAAAATTCTCCTCCTCTATTTTTCCGCTTTATTACACTATAAAAAATTCCCCTGTTAAGAAGGCAGGTCTCTACTGGGAAACCCCTACAAG
Source organism: Malurus melanocephalus (assembly GCF_030028575.1). Lineage (NCBI taxonomy): Eukaryota > Metazoa > Chordata > Aves > Passeriformes > Maluridae > Malurus > Malurus melanocephalus. The sequence continues at coordinate 519,278 of NW_026623570.1, forward strand.
AAAGTCAGAGCTGATCTGGTGCCAGACCTTCTCTGTGCCTTTACTGGCTCAGTTTGCTCTTCCCATGCTTCTATAGGACAAATTCCCCTTCACTGGGATTTGTTCTAAAGCATCACAGTTCAGGTCTCAAATCACTACAGATATTCCAAGCTCATGAATGACCCAAGTGCTCTTTCCTGGAGCAACCAATTTCTGCCATCCCTACCCCAATCCGTGACACATCCTCCTCAGAGAGAACTAAAGCCTTTCTCCATGCGAGATCCCACTCTGACAGTAGCTCTTCTTCTACAGAAAACCCAAAACCATTACAGAAAACCTAAATCCACAGGTTCCCAGCCCCAAACACTGCATGAGGTACAGTGTGCAATAAAAGCAGTGCCTCTGGCACACCTGRATGCACCTGATTTGCATGGGGGAGTGTGTAACTCACTTTCCTTTCCCATCTCCACTGGGTGTTGCAGTTTACTTCATTGCTTTTAGGTGAGGCAAGGTTCATGTCAGCAGCTGGGACAATTTGTTGAAGATCAGAGGGAAGATTTAAGTAGAATGCAAACTGTATCCACACCTTCCAGTGCTCCTCCAGCATCCTCCCACTGGATCTTATTCTCTCTCCACAMAGAGTGCTTCCTCAAAAAAGGAGAATATCAGGAAACCAGCATTGAGAGAAAGCCAGAGGACCTGCACTCACACAGAGCTGCCCCCACAACTCCTGTGTCATTTTTGCCCGTTTACCCCGTGAACAAAGGGACGACACCCCCGGTGTGACCTGCTGGGAGAAGGGGCTGCTCCAAAGCACTGCGCCTGACCTCGGGGTAATGAACAGAATTAATATGGCAAAGCCTCTAACACGGCACCACTTCCCAGCAGCACAGCCACAGCCTCTAATTGATTAGTCCATAAAAATCTGTGCACTAAATTGAAAGGAGCTGCACTAATTCTCTTTTATGTTAAATTTCTGTCTTTCTCCTTTATCGAATCCTTCGTCGAATGTCCCTTTTGCTGCCTATTGTGGGCTTGCTCTGGGCCTGTTTTCCTCTTGCCCAGATTAAGTACCTAATCAAAATCTTGTCTCCCTTAATGGCATAAAATTGAAAGATAGATATTGCACTTTACACAGCTGATTAAACACTAGAATGTGGCTAAATGCTTTACAGGGCTTGTTACATTAACTAACTCTGTCATCTGCCAGCTATCTTATAATTGCATATGCTCATGTTGCCACTGGTGAAGCCAAGGTAAGATTTCTTTTCCCTCCATTACCTCTTCCCAGTCTCCCTCCCTCCACATTGCCACCCACCAGTGTCAGAAAGGAGCTGAGAACTGCCCTGAAACAGCCCCCCAAAGAAAAGCTGTCTGATGCTGGTTGGATGTAAATTTTTCTATGTTYGACAGTCAGTCGCTGGTTTGTGGCCATCTAAAATGACTAATGCAATGGAAAGGGACAGTAAATATTTTATTTCAGAAAGAAACAACCCTGCCCACAGCTCTTGTCTTCCCAGCTTTAATGCTAGACACCTTGCTCCATAAGGCTGGACAAAACAAGGATAGAAGAAAAACCAAAAGTGTCTACACTACTTTGTATAAGAACACATTTTTAAAAGTCTGATCTTCCCACTGGCTCATCAAAGCAGGATCTCATGTGGTGCCCAATGTTGCACATTTGCCTCTTTTCTTTCACTGTAATAAAGATGCAGATAGACTTTTTGGAAAATTTGCTTTTCAGAGGAGTTTCACCTTCTGCAAGGCATTCACAGTTCCTAAGTTCCCTAACTACAATCTTTGACTAGATTGCATCAACAAAGAAACCAACAAACCAAACATCTTTTTGGAAGAAAGAAAAGTGGTAGAGACTTTGTTAAATGTTCTTAGGAATTGTTAACAATTGAAACATTAATCAGGGCTTATGTTTTATTTAAAGATACAAACCGTGTTGCCGAACACTCTGCAGTCAGGTAAGATGTCTTGTCTTTGTCATGCACAGACCCAGCAATTTTAGAAACAGACCTGCTCCTTTGCACAAATATTTCTATATTAAAGTAATTGCCCAAACATTCCTCCCTTTTAATACAGAAAATAGACTGCACATTACACCCAGCCTGTAAAATGTGGAAAGCTGGTTCAGCTCATGTGCATTTCTTCCTGATCCCAACCTTTTTCAGAGAATCTATTTGTTAAGCAATAAAATAACCTGTCATTCATTTCTGGTCCATATATTACCCTGAAAACCTTTTTCCTTATTCCCAAATACCACTGCAGAAGGTGCTAAAAGTCCCTTTTTGTCACCTTTTTTCTAATTCTGCACCTTATGGTACAAAATCAGGACTCCAGGCAGGCAAGGGGCTCTGTCAGGGAGCTGGTACCTCTCTGAGGGACTGTTCACAGCCAGCTAATAAAGCTACCACTAAGCTTGGCCCTAAAAATACCCAAAGGCCCAATTYTCTTCCCATGGGCTCAGCAATAAGGTTTTGCTGGGTGGATTCTCCCTCTCTAGTTTACACGGGAGCTAAATCAAGTTGAGCTGAAGCCGACGTTACAATTCTGCCRGCAATTAATAATCGATTAATTGTTTTCTTATCCCACAAGGATTCTGCACCTTCCCATTACCCATTCCTTGGTTCCCTACTGAAGCCACACAAATTAGTTCATCCTACCATTGTTAATGGTTCATAAAAGCTTACTAGAGGCTATTATGAAATCTTTACTAAGTGCTGGTTTTTAAATATTCATGAAGGCACAATATATACTTTAATAAGACATGTTGCAAGTTACAAAACTGAGCTCTGTACTAAACATTAAGGTCCCAGGAAAGATTCATTTGAAAGGAAGGYATCCACAGAAAAAAGGCACCCATGTGTCTCTCCTAATCTTTCTTTTTTCTCTGATCTAGAAGGTAATCTTGCCAAATTGTTTTGCCTCTTGTTTCACACTTATTCAAATTCTTTGGTTTGAGTTAACACCAATTCCRAATTTCCTCCAGGAGGAGGAGAATACAATATTCCCCTTTATATGAAGATCAATATGCAACACTAGATAGCAAAACTGATTTGGCAGGTTTCAAGGAAAAGCAGCAATTTAGTTCAAGATTGATATTCAGGTACCAAAAGTAGGTGGAAGTTTACCCAGGAACCAGCCAAAACCCATCTCAAACTGGTCATTCTACACAGACAATTCCTCACCAGTAAGCATTTTCTAAACAGAAAAATGAATGGCTCCGTGACCTGCTGCACTATTTTCCACTGCTGACTTTTGAGCTGGACCCACAATTTAGAGCAGTTCATAAAAGCAAGACCAACTTTGACAATTTTGTCCTAGTGCTTAGTGGACATTTGGCCAAAGCCACATTCCCTTGGCAGTCCTGCAATTCAGCACAACTGTCAAAGCCCTTCCAGCAGAGGCACAGCAACCCAGCAGGATATTAAATATACTCACAGAAGTATAGGATGAGGAACAAAGTTTTACCAGGCCCAGTTATAACCATCAATCCCTCACTTCCAGGATCAGATTCACAAAGGAATAAATTGAATCCTTTTATACGTCCAAGCCCCAGTGCTGTGATCCCTGCCAGGCATCGATTTATACACTGGAGCATGTTTGGGAGCCAAGAAATTCCCATAATGTGCTATCCAGCAGAGAACACACCTGTGCCASTGTGCAGCAGGAATGTTCCATTCCCAGGGCTGCTCTGATGAGGTGCTGAACACAATGGATGGGGTGAGTTCCCAATGCTCCCAGGACCCCCCTGCTGCCAGCAGCCAGAACAGAGCTGTTGTGCCCTGACCCACGAGGACCTGGGTGGTCCAAACAGCCCCAATCCCRTTCATCTTCCCACTTTTATCCACATAACTCTGCTGCCCCTGCAGTGGAGGAAGGATGTGCTGACCTTGCTGAACTTCACAGTCACTTTCCAGTGTTGTTTCTTGTGTCTTTTCCCCCAAAAATGCATCTCAGGATCTTGTGGGGGTCTGAAGGGGATGGGGAGGGCAGCACAGGGCTAAATGATCCCTGACAGAAGAAAAGTGATTGGGAAAAGTCCTGCTCCTACTCAGAGATCTCCACSTTTCCTTTGTTTTCCATTAGAGGAATATCTGGAGATTCTGTGCTCCTCCTGAGACCACAAAAGATCCAAGCAGATCCCTCAGCAGTGCTGAACACCTGCACTGTATGGAAAGCTGGTCCTGACCCAAAGGAGACCCAAAGGATCCATCAGTTTCAGTCCTAGGGTCTGTCTTCTTCCAAAGGCCCTCCAGGCAGTGGAGGAGGAATTGGACACACATATTCCAATAAGGAAGCAGAGTGAAAAGTCTGGGAAGAAAAGTCAAAGCAGGAAATGAGGAATTACAACTGTTTTCAATGGAATAGTCACTATGAATTACCAGTGATGCTTGGAAATACCTCACCAGAAGCACCTGAACGAGCTTTCAACCGCTTAACTGGCTCAGCAGCCTCTGATCCACCCTTCTGAGGTGCTTTCTGGGTTCAATTCATGAAAAAACAAAGTACAAGAGAGATATCACCAGAAAAARCAAAATAACTCTGTCACTTCAAACYGCTGCATCTTCTTAGCTGATCCTCACTTCTCAATTCCCGTTCTATCTCTCCCCAGGGACTGTTTGATTAAATATATGGGAATAAAAAGTATCCATTCCCTTTTGAACTAGGTTAAATTAACAGTGACCTGAATCAGACCCCACAGTCCTGACAGCAATTACTTATCAAGGAATCATTATCCATCTCTAAATACAATTCCTTGCTCTTTCCAAGTTTCCTTGACTTTATGTGTGTGGGGGGGAAAAAAAAAGGCACATTTGCAGAAATAATTCAACAAAATCAGGATTTTTCCAGGAGGTGTGGGATGGGCACAAGACAAAGAGCAGACATTAGAGGAACAGAAATCTGCTACCATTCTCTCACCTCCTTTTAAGATTTTCTTCACATTTCCAAAAGACAATCAGAAACCAAAAGTGAACTCAAATCTAAATGGAAAAAAAAAAAAAAAAAAGTCAATTATTTTACTATGGCCACAGTTGCTTTTTTAGCTCTGTATTTTCCTCTTTCCTGGTCATYGTGTGCCAGGAGGAGTTCAAGCCATGAAACGTAACTTTGGGGTTCCTAATTCTTGTTCAGAGAAATACTTTTCTGAGACAATTTCCAATCTTTTTATTTATGGATCACACTGAACAAAAAGATCTCTTGTACTTATTCTGGAATTTTAAAAAAGCTTTTTAAATGCCAACAACAAAGATAGAGAAAATGCTGTTGTTATACCTCTCACACAAGCAGATTTTAGGTCTCAGGGCAGCTGAGKAGCAAGGCAGACACATCTTTAGAGCAAGGGATTCAAGTTATTCCTCTGGGCTGGTGTCAGAGATTTGCTCAAGTGGAAATTAAAGGTCTTACTGCAGATTTTAGAGGCATTGTGCTTTACACACTGAAACAAGATCTATTTTTCAAGCCCTGAATGAACCTGACAGCTGAAGACATTTGTCCCACTTGCCTACAGTAAAGGAGCTGCAAATGCTACTTGTCTTAGAGGAATTTATCCAATCACATTTAAAACATAAAGGGGTTACACTGCCCCAAATTGTGACATTTGTCTTAAACTTTCAGACAGATCTCCAGATAAGTGAGGCAGTGACCTGGRCAGGCTGGAACACTCCTGGCCATGAATCCCAGCTCATCAAAACTSGTTCACTCTGCAAGGAGTTTCCACTGTTGAACAGTTCGAAGTAAACAGTTTTCATGGTCCACACAATAGCAGCAGTGAAATGGCCAAGAGCAATAGCATTATTTTAAAATAAAAAATAAAAAAAAATGCAGAGCTAGCTTTAAAATATTGACAAGTTAAAAAAAAAAAAAATCCAGACAGAAGACCTGCACTGACACCCTCCCATTTCAGGACACAATGCCCAGATAGGGCTGTACCATCAAAACCAAGACCTCTGTGTTCCTGATCCCAAAATAAAAGTCTTTTTTGTGCTACATTGTATGATCAGAGGGAGAACAAATCCTCATTTCTCACCTTTCCAACATCATTTAATCCCACTGACCTTACAAAATCGTTTCATCCTGGACATGATCTCAGAAGTACACTGGGCATCACTGTGTTTACTGATGCATAATTACAGTTTGGTCCATATATAAAAATGAAGATTGGCAAAGCCACAGAAAACTGAAGTTTGCAAATTGTCATTGTTTTGAGTCATGTCTAGATTGCAATTTCATTGAAACCTTTCAATTGAGACTGTTTTGGACATAAGATCCTCTGTTTGGTCCATCCATAAATGCGAGACAACCGTCATCCGAAAAATGAAAGTGAGTAAATAAATAAATAATTGATGCAACCAGAATTTAACCATAATGAATTCAATCCCTTTTTACTGTAAAGGGAAAGTTATGCTTGCAGGCATAGTTTGGGCCTTGTTTTTAAATGCAGAGAATAGTAAAATAGATGCAATGTTTATGAATTATTAAAACCTGCACGAGGTTTTCTTTTCCTCTTCCACAGCTTCTTGTTTAATCCTTGTTCATTGTTGGGGGCTCTGGGRATGACTGACATTTAACACATCTCCTGTGCCTCCCTACCCATGGAATGCCTGACATGGGGAGAGAGAGAGACAACCACACACAAGCTTTTGCAGATTGCAAATGTTCCAAACTTTTGTTCCTCCTCATGCCCCACATCCCCTGAACCAAGCTCCTTGCAAAGAGAAGACACAAAAATTCCCATCTGGAAGTGTCCCAACAGCACCATTTTATCTGTTATATGAATAAGAAAACCTTTTCTCACCTTGCAAATTGGATTAACAAATTTGGGAGTTGATTTTTTTTTTAAATAAAGTAGTATCCTTATTTTGTAGATGCTGTGGTGGTAAAGGGATGTGTTTTGATATAAYGATACCATTTTTTCTTAAGAGAAAAGACCATTTAGGGGATATATTTAAAAACAAAATTTAGAGATTTGCAACCTGAAAATATCAGAGCACCACATCATATCCCAGTTTTCAGCACACAGAGTGCTGGCAGCGTTAGCCACTCCATTATTGCCTGGATATTTACAGCATCAGCAGCAATATAAAACCTATTTCCTATTTTCACCGGGAACAAGAAGAACAAAAATCCAGGCACAGATTAATCAGGTTGTCCCATATGGAGAATTTTCAAACAACAGTTAATTCACTGTGAGCAGCATTATTACAGCAATGATGGTCTGAGTATAAGCACCAGACAAAGTTCCAGGTGGAAGAAGTGATCTGAGCAAAGGGAAAACAGTCAAATTTGGGACCTTAGGTTCAAAACTGGCTGGTTATTCCCTGCACACTCTGTGTCAAACAGTCAGAGGGTTCACAATCCCTGACAAAGTCTGCCTTGTGCTAAACAACAAAGAAAGATAAAGAATCCACAACAGCAGCACTTCCAGAGGAATACCGTCTTCCAGAAAGTGATCTAACAGATTTATGAGTTGGAGACTAATTCAGAATATTTGAGGCATTGAGGAGTAAAGGGCAACAAAAAAAAAAAAATTTGCACAAAGCAGGGCCACAGCAGACTGCCCATGTTCATTAGTACATCCCTAACTAATGTGTCAATGATGGAGAATTCCTTTAAAAAGCTGAATGTCRACCCCTTCCCTGTGCTCCCAGTGTACACAGCCTATGTGGCTCAATTCTAATGCATAAATTGTCCCAGAGTCTGATAAAGTCCATGGTAAAGCACRTATTAATGCAGGCAGGCTTTTAACAGACTGTGAAAAGAGTATTGAAAGTTCATATTGAGAAACAAACAGAAGCATCRGAATTAAAAACAAAAGMAGGAAATGCTTGTGAGMCACTGCAGCTTTTCCAACCAAACCTGGTTTTCACCAGTGACAGAGCAGGGTTTGCATTTTATTTCCAAAAAAACAAACCAAGCATGAAAGTACAAAGTACCAAATGGGAGGAGAGGGAGCCACACCTTTAGACAATGAAGATAAACTGAWTTTTTCATTAAATTGAGACAGGAASCAAAAAGTTCCCTGTGTGAGTTGTACCTGCACCTCAGGGTTTGTTCTGACACTGATGCAGCTCCTGCACTGAGTGAGGCTGCTGGGATTGTTTGGGTTTCCACTGGCAGGACTGAGCTCCTCTTGATCACAGCAGAACACATAAATATGGGAAGGAGATGCAAGAAATGCAGCTCAAACCCTCCTGCGTGAAGTTACAGCCTGCACTGGTAYATCAAATCAAGAATCATTTTGTACCAAGTTACAGAATATTATGCCAAGCTGAAATATTTAAAGAGAYATAAATCTTACTTGACAGCTGTTTTTAGGAGTACTCAAAACTATCATTTCAGTAAAAGGATAATACTCTCAAATCTATTCTTGCCCTGAACAACTCTAAGCTTACAGCAGCTCCACCCATAYATAATCAAGCTACTAACAGTTTTTRTTGTATTTCTACATARCTTCCACAATTTTCCTTTTCCCTTTCTTCTTTCTCCTCCCTAATCACCAACAAATCCATCTCTGTRCATAAACACACTTTATCACCATATTATCCGTGGCAAATGGCACTAAAATAAAACACATCCGCCTTGCAAATGAGAAATGGAAAAAAGGCTGCCATGGTTTTAATGAAATTGTGTATGTGTGACGTTTTCATTGTACAAAAAGCAACTATTTAACTGTTCACAAGAGGGGTTTAACAGACAACATGCTTGTACTAAAATGTTTGACATTACTGCGTATTCCTATGAAAACTTCTTTCCAGTCTCCCCAGAARATATTATATTTAAGTGCTCTTTTAATTTAGTTCATTTTTAACCCTGTTAAGAGCATTGTTTTTCTGAAAAAAAAATATCCACCAACATTTTAATGCAAGTTTAAACTGCCGCCAGAAAGCTTTTGTTTGCCTGTGTTTATTAATAAAGTATCTCTTTAAATYTGCTCTGTTGTGCTCTACTAATTGTAAAGAACATACCAATGAGACACAAAGCAGCTGCCAAGGGCCTAAGTAAAGTTTGGCCTGGCCTGTAATAAGCAAAAACTATTTAATCCTTCTTAACACTTTGCAATCTATGCAAAAAATATTTACAGGAGCAAAATCAAACCCAAAATTTATCAGATAAAGTTTTGACAGTGAAAGAAGGGAGATGCAGAAGAGATCGATATTTTCCTTAGCTAACATAATCTATTTATGAGTTGCTGGGGACTGYTGATCAAGATTTTTCAATCAAAATTTATCTATCACAACACAAACTTTTGRGAGAACCAAAAGCTTTTAGAGTAGCAACTTGGTTACAACTGAATGCAAACACCCCTGAAAGGATCTTCCCAGAATTCCCACTTGAAAAAGAACAGAAAAAAGCTGCGAAAACCCCCATCACCATAACAAACCACTGTACTGTAGTTTGAGGAGGACAATGATCTACAAAAGCAAGGGTTTTAATTCTAAAATAAGTGTACATAAAGYTGCATCTTCCAAGCTCACCAACACAAAGTAACCTGATTGGTTGACTGAATTTCTGCTCTCAAAATAGAAAACAAAATGCTATTCCCAAGCTGTCATTTCTCTTAAATGTGAAAAGGGAAAGAAAACCTAGAGTTATTCTGTTTTCAGTGTAAAGAAATGGATTTGATTAGCTCAGGTTATACAGTTTGGAAAGCAAAGGGGAATTAGTGGGTAAATTGAGTCAGCAACTGCAAAATGATCTAAAGTTTAAGGAGGGATCATTGGGCCACATTTGGGCTTTCTGCAGTGAAATCAACCTCCCCAAGAGAAATCTRGGCACATCACAAACTTACCCACTTCTAACATTTAACAAAGATAAATAAACCTCCTTCTGTAAATTTCACCCAGTTGAGTGTTTTAAAATTAGTTTCCTGTGTGACTGTACCATGTACAAATTGTCAGCATGGAGCAGTGTGGTGACAGGTTCAATCTTCAGCTGAGCAGAGGTGTGAA